>NC_053120.1:28781994-28834494 GCF_010015445.1 Perca fluviatilis
GTTTTTGGTCAAGCTCATGTGACTGTGTGTGTGTGTTCGTCTGTGTAGTATTGAAATATTGCTCTCTCAAACTTTCTTGTGGCCTCTGCCTTGTTATAGTCGCTAGTAGGGGTGCACCGATCCGATATTAAGATCGGATATCGGTCCCAATGTTGACAAAATAGCCGGATCGGAAGAATTAACAGATCCACGGGCAGTCATCCAGTTTTGTTAGTTTTTTTCCCCCTCTGTCGCACGTGTGTCGCATGCTGGAAGAGTTGAGTGTACAAATAAATAAGAATTCAATGCATTACATCTATGTTATTTTGTCTTAGTTAGAAAAGTGATGTTTAACTAGGAAAGTCTGGAGCTTTTTAGTCTCTTCCACATGGTGGAAAGAAGGTACAAGGTCTACAGTGTATTAAGTCAACAACGGGATCGGTATCGGGTATTGACAGAAACACAAAGCCCAGGCATCGGTGTCGGGACTGAAAAAGTTGGATTGGTGCATCCCTAGTCTGCTAGGCTTTGTCAGGTAGGACTAGGCCAGCACTTGATATAGAAAATGTCTGTGTGTCAAAATGTGCCTAAACTCTGGATAAATCAGGATCACCAACTAACCACACAGGGGTTCTACTAAAAAAATGTTGGCAACACTTGGAAGGAATCTACATAAGAGTGACATGACACAGTCATGACAAATGAACTCTAACCCTAACCATAACTTGTCATGGCAAAACCCGAATGACCCTTACTAAAAGAAGCGTTGTCAGAAACATTTATGACTTGTTTATAATGTTTATGACACGTTCATGACAGTGTCATGTCACTCTTATGTAGATGCCTTTCAAGTAAAGTGTAACCAAAATTTCACTACTTTAGCAAACTTGACTCCCTGCCCGTCCTTATTCCTGAATTATACGCAGTCGGTCTACAAATGCAGCATCCAAAGGATGTAACCTCTGAATTGAGACACAGCTATTCTATTCTATTTCTCACACAGAAGTGCTACTTGTGTAACACATTTAATAAAAACAAAACAACAACATTAAAAAACCTTGGCCCGGCAGGCAATACACTGGCGGAAACCCTGGCAGCGGAGGTTTCTATGAGCCGAGGAGGCATTTTCAACATCAGCATCACAGTGGATTGTTTAATTGTGGGAAGCCCAAATCGAGATCGTGAATAATAGTCGATTTAATTTTGCAGTCCTAGGTCATCATTGGCTCAGCTCACCTGGCTGATGTGGGTTGGCGTGTCAGGTTGTAGGTGTTTTTAGGTAAATGGGGTGAGGGGGTCAAAGGTGAGCAGCCTTGACTCGGCAAATCTGGAATATTCTCACCAGAGGACGTTTCGTTTGAGGACCAAATGCAGAGTACGATGCAAAGGCAGCAATGGTCTGTTTTTAAAGGAATATGGCAAGATTTGTAGGAGATTTTATAACTTGCAAACTAGGCTGCATCTTAGTAACTTTAACATGAGCATTAAAATCGTTAACCTGGATTTAAGTGTCGAGGTTGACAAAAATGCTTATGCTTTTAGACTGGGAAGGAGAGCCCTTAGAGCTGGGCAACATATCAATATTCTGTCGATATCGTGACATGAGACTAGATATCGTCTTAGATTTTGGATATCGTAATATGGCATAAGTGTTGTCTTTTACCTGTTTTAAAGGCTGCATTACAGTAAAGTGATGTAGTTTTCTGAACTTACCAGACTGTTATAACTGTTCTATTATTTGCCTTTACCCACTTAGTCATTATATCCACATTACTGATGATTATTTATCAAAAATCTCATTGTGTAAATATTTTGTGGAAGCACCAATAGTCAACACTACAATATCGTTGCGGTATCAATGTTGAGGTATTTGGTCAAAAATATCGTGATATTTGATTTTCTCCATATCGCCCAGCCCTAAGAGCCCTTATGAACATCAACGGAGTGGTTTGAAATGCTGTTGCATTAGACTGCATGTGTTTTAACTGTGTCCTAAATAAGTAACTAGCTACCAAGCATATTTCCAGCATCATCCATCACATCACAACTTGTAACCTCCGCGTGAAACAGATCTCTAGCCGAGTGAGTACACTCGCATTCAGCATATGCCTGAGCCCTAAGTTCTACGATTGCTGCTCTTACTACTTTGGACAAATGTGTGTGCTCAGAGGTTTTGAATAACCCACCCCCCACACTGGTCCAATTGTACACAAACCGAGAGATGCCGCACCCTTCTACTTCCCATGCATATTGTCCCGATCCAGCAGTCTGTCAGAGAGACGAGGCTTTGTGGTCTCACAACATAGCCTCGTCTATCTGTCTAAACCCGGAGTGTTTTGGCTTGGGAGCCTATCTGAGAGCTGAACCTTGGCTATGTCATGGAAACTTGTGAACTTGGTCCTGAACCTTGCCAAAGACAATAGATCAGATACAGACAAACTTGATTCCACCTCTCATTCTTTCTCGCTCTCCTCTTTCTTCTGTTTGCGCTCCCAACATTTTTCCCAACAAGGTACTGTGGGCTTTTTGGCCTTTTTAGAACGCAGTGTATACATATTAGTATTAAAATTGCGATTCAAGCTCTACCAATTTGAAAATCTATTCATAGAATTCCAAAAATGTATTAATTTGTATAAATTTTTTTTATTGTATGTCTACTGAAATCACTAGATAGATAGATAGATAGATAGATAGATAGATAGATAGATAGATAGATAGATAGATAGATAGATAGATAGATAGATAGATACTTTATTGATCCCCAAGGGGAAATTCAAGGTCCCAATATCTTATAGACATCACACACAACATACACATGCATCATAACAGGATGGTCAAATAACAAACAAATCCACATGAATAATATGGACAATAAAAGATACTAAATAAAAAAATATCTATCTAGATTAGAGGTGTTGAAATTAATCAACTAATCGATGCATCGAGTCGTGGACATGGACGATGCTGCATCGATAATAATCATAATTGATTATTTCTGTTTACAATTTAATGCAATCCTAACACCCTTTCTGTTTACATATTCTGTTATGTTTTGCACATTCAGGAAGTGCCATGTGCTCAGTGCTGTAGTTTTATGTATCCAATTTGTTTAGTATTGGAGCACTTCAGAATGTTTTGTTTTTGAAGCTTGAAAAGCTATGAATTACATATCCTACATGGCTTTAATAGAAAAATTTATTTGACACATCGAGATATCGAATTGAGTCGCTGACATGATAATCGTAATCGAATCAGAAGATTCACACCTCATAATAATATATATATATACACACACACACACACACACACACACACACACACACACACACACACATGGGAAAAGTAACTACATTTACATACTGTGAATTGGTTTTTTTTTTATCGAGAATAGTTTTTGAATCGAATCGTGAGCCTAAAAATCAATATCGAATCGTGCACCCCTAATTTGTACCACCCTGCACCTGAATGAATAGGTTTGATTTGTGTTCTAAGAAGACACGTTTCTCTGTCATCTCAAAGAATCCGTTTGATTTGTGTGACCGAGACAACCTGTTTCCTGTCTCCTTTGTCAGGTTTTCCCACAGGTCGGGTCTTGACATGCAGACTGAAACTTGCTCTCGCATGCCCATAGTTACACACTTCACATCACCAACTGTCAAACTGGGTGTTCATTCATTTCATTCACACCATTTCTGTTGGTGGTGTATTTAACGCAAATGTCATCTGACCTTACATAAAAGTACATTGAAACTCTTGTGCTTATTCCAGACAAGAATACAGTTAGTTACAAGTTACAGAAGCAGCACAGACTGCCCTTAACACAATTTGGATGTAATACTAGCAGTAGGAAAGCATGTTTGCATCCAAGTGTTGTACAAATCGTTAAGGTAAATTTCAGAATTATTTGTGTGAACGGATAACCAGAATGCTTATTTGGTTTCCCTTTGTCTCATAGTTGCTCTGACAAGGCTGGGAGGATTTGGGAAGCTGCTGGACACAATGTCTTTTCTATATTTAGTCAATAGACGAATGTTTAGTAGGACATGCATCCTGTCTGTGCTTGTCCTCTGAGAGGAGAGCGGAGGCTCAAGCCAGTAGTGTCTGCGCGCTGAGAGTGTAGCCCCCGGCCATGCTGCTCTGTGGGAGAGGGGGGTCAGAAAAGGGGTGTGAGGGGCTCATTCAGGGAGAGAGGGGATGGGGGAGAGGGGAGGGGGTGGGAGGGGAGGAGCGCAGGCGTTGAAGAGATACAGCTGTTTCTCCAGTCTCAGCTGTTGCTCCTCTTCCATTTGATGCAGGCTCGGCTTCCTTCTCTCTCACACTCACCCACACACCCTAACTGGAAGAAGCACACAGTGTAACATTGTTCTGCCTTGTGAGAAAGATGAAAGAATCAATCTGTCATAGCTGCGGTCAGATGGGAATAGTAAGTACTCCCCATATTAGTAAGAGAGGCAGCCATGGCCAGATTAGGCAAAATCTGTCTCTCTGTTTTCATCACATTTAGTTGTTGTTTCTTTTTTTGGCTGTGTCTTTCTCTGCCATGAGGTTAGATGGGTCCAGTTTCATTTTCTTAGGGTTTGATAACCTTTTCTGCTTTTTCTCCCCTTGTATCTTTCTCGTGTTTTCCCTTGGGTGTCATGTTTTATTCCCCCGTGTGACCTCCGACCTAGTGAACTGTGTGTGTGTGTGTGTGTGTGTGTGTGTGTGTGTGTGTGTGTGTGTGTGTGTGTGTGTGTGTGTGTGTGTGTGTGTGTGTGTGTGTGTGTGTGTGTGTGTGTGTGTGTGTGTGTGTGTGTGTGTGGTTTTGGGTCTCCTTGTGGCTACTATGCTGAACACAAATGTTAGAAGTTGACACAAGTTCTTTCTCTCCCCCCCTTTCTCAATCCTTCCCCTGCTTTTTCCTCTCGGCAGCGCTCCCTTTGTGGTTTGAGTTGTAATTGGTCGTTGTATCAGGCCCTGGAGACAGGGCAATGCCGTGTTAGGTGAAGTCATGCGTGTAGCTGTGTGTGTGTGAGCATGTGTTGAGCTGTATGGGAGGCCTGTTATCGCAGTCTTGCTCAGTTAAGCAGGTTCAAAGTGACTTGAGTTGTGGATCAAAACTAATCTTGCAACTAAATACTCAATATCAGCAACACAGGGCTATATTGTCAGCTAAAGTTTTTCCACTCGTTATCATACTGAAAAGTTGGCTGCAAAAAGACCACATATTGACACATGATAATAAGAATAACAGTAGCTTTGACTACAGCGTATCTACTTTAAAAGACACCAGAGTCTGCATTTACGGTATTGGCTGTTTCTCTGCCCTTTCGGGTCAAGCATCCGAGCAGTGTAGGCCAACCTAAAAAAGGACAGAATAACTTGTTGGAGGACGATGAAGTCATTGTGAGAAAGATGGTCGATTGTACTGTTTTTATCAGGGTAATGGATGACTTGAGATAGTACTTGGAAAAATGGACACATAGTACATTACAGCAGTTTGAGAAGCACTCCTTCTGTTCTTTCTGTCAAACTGCTCCCTGACTTTCTCTAATCTGGTTCTACCTCATAAAACAAACTCTTAAAATATTGTATCTCAGTCCAAGTTTGGCTGCAAGGATGACCTTGCAAGGACCGATGAGCAAGCAATCCTCCCTCAAGATGGCTACAACTCGGATCAAATGAAGACTGTTGGTTGGAGAAACATTAAGACAGTTTGACCTTTTTTGGCCGATTAGGATCAGGCTTTTACAGCCTGAGGTCTGTCAATTAATCTCTACCATAGTCAGTTTTCCTGGGCCTGGATGTACAGAGTCTGTTCATTCTAGAAAGAAGATATTGTTGTCCCAGGGCTGTAGGTGTGCGTTTGTGTGTATTTGCTCTGACATAATTGTATGGTTTGTCAGGTTGCAGCATGTCATGTCTCTTAAGTCTGTGTCTCACTCAAAAGACCTGAGGGCCCACCCGGAACTCAGTCCTTGGAAATGCTACCTGCCTGCCTGTCTTTGTGGTACCATCAATGTGAAGGCGAAAGAACCTTTTTTTTTTTTTTTTTGAGTGGCATACAGAGATGGAGATAGGGATGTTTTGCTCAAACGCCATCTGTTTGCTGAAGTCCTATTGATATGCAGTGCCAGTGCCTTTAGCTCACTGAGAGGGCCGATGAGTTCGTGATGATGTTCTAATAGAGACAAAGGATACACACATTTGTCTTGTTCATATAAACAATGAGAAATTGATATGGACAAAAAAATATAAGATTTTCCTATTTTAAAGGTCCAATGTGTAGGAATTTCTTCCATCTAGCGTTGAGACCATCTATCGCAATCAACTCTCTCTCACCACACAGTTCAAAGTACGTATTACAGCTACGGTAGCCTTCACGCTTCAAAAAGCCGGTCTCGTGCTCTTTTCAATCTCCTTTTTTTTTTTTTTTTCTTCTGGGTGAAGTAGAAGACTCCTGTTCCTGAAATTTGTATTTTGAATACGTGTGGTCCTCCATGTTTCCTTCTTCAAACTTGCCGGCAGCCGGGGAAGCTACGATACCCATTAGCAGCATTAGCAGCACCTGTGAGTTTATCGTGTGACAGCGAAAACGCGAAAGGCCGAGCAGTATGTCCTGTATGTAACATATTTCAAGATGGCGCATGAATATGGAGCGTCTACCCCAGTTCATGCAAATGCAATGTCTTAGATTTTGGATATCGTAATGTTGTAATATAGCATAAGTGTTGTCATTTCCTGGTTTTAAAGGCTGCATTACAGTAAAGTGATGTCATTTTCTGAACTTACCAGACTGTTGTAACTGTTGTTTACCTTTACCCACTTAGTCCTTATATCCACATTACTGATGATTATTTATCAAAAATCTCATTAAATATTTTGTGAAAGCACCAATAGTCAACACTACAATATTGTTGTGGTATCGATATCAAGGTATTCGGTCCAAAATATCGTGATATTTGATTTTAAACATATCGCCCAGTCACAATTTGATTCAAAACTGATGCTCATTCTCATTCTTACAATCCTAGCAGTGTTGGAAGTTTAATGACGTCCAACTGCTTAAAGTAGCTACAGCTCTTCACCGTCATCACCGCAAAAAAACATTGGCCTGCACATGTGTGCACGTTGTGTCTAATGACATGGAATCATTGATTCTAATGATATGGATTGTGTCTGATGACATTGTGTCTTACATGGATTCAAGGTTTTCTAAACAAAACTTATCAAAAGATGGAGCAAATCCAACCTTTCGCAAGTTGGGGAGCACAATGTTCCAAGACACATAACATTCCATTTGTGTTGACTTAGGCCTATATGCGAGAGTACCTGTCTAATGTCTTGTATCGGAGAAATGTCTTTGCCTTTCCTACCCTGTATTACGGTAGGCAAGGCAAAGGCATTTCTCCGTTCTCAGCTGAGGTAGACACATCAACTAGCTTAACAAGCTGCAGTGTTTACCATTGCACATTAGCCTAGCAGCTAGCGGAGTTTCCTTCGGTTTACTGTATAGCTTTATCCCGATAAAATGGCACGGTTGAATTTCAGCCTGCATGCACGTTTCGTAGCCTAAAACCGAGCGGCTTATATTGGTAGAGAGAGCAACAAGTTAGTGAACTGTCGAGTCGCCCTCTCTGCTGCACTCTGCATTGTTGGCAAACTATTTTATTTATATTTTTACTTTATTGACAAAAGCGCTTTCTGAACTGTCTGTGGAATGGATCAACAGAGATGAGAGAAACCATTATGGCCCTAAATGACAGCAAAACTAAAGACTCTAGGGCTGCAGCTGTCGATTATTTTAGTAATCAAGTATTCTACCGATTACTCTATTGATTATCGAGTAATCGGATAAGAAATACTTTTATTTCATTGAAGAGCAATAATATAAAATAGTTTGGTTTAATTTTCTGAAAAAGCTACATTTTTATTGCCGACATTGCTTACAATATAATCTCTCAAAAAAACGAAACCTATTAAGTGCGTTTAAGTGCCAGATTACATTATTTTTAAAGAAAACATTTTCTGAAATGCAATAACAACCTCAAAACTAAGGCATACATTAAACCTACATAATATATTATTGCGATTTTAAACATATTGCAATATTCTGCGATATATTGCAATTTATTACCTTTTTTCCAACTTCAAATTTTTCCCAGTTTCAAATGATGTCCCCAAAGGACAATTTTGTCAACATTTGTTTTATCTAAAAAGATAAATTTCTCTGTTTGTTCATCTCACTTCAATTGTATTGCTGCAAAATGGGGATTGTCAGCAGACAGTCTGACCAACACATATATCATAAAAGATCGATACTTGGCGTCTGTGTATCGATACAGTATTGCCACGAAAAATATCACGATACTATGCTGTATCGATTTTTTCCCCCACCCCTAGTGTATACCCCCTTTCACGTTGCAGGAAGAGCGATTTGGTCAGCCAGCCGCTAGTGTTGCTGTAGAGCAGCCAACGTCAACTGGCGGCCCGCCGCCAAAGCTTTTAGTCTGGCCCGCAGAATAATCATGAATTCACAAAATGTAAAGAGGAAAAAATGCGTTCTGTTATTTATCATTTCAAGCATTTAGAGCAAAAACCCAGCCCCCTGTATTTACATCTCTATTCACATGCCGGGAATCTGTACAGCGATGCATGAGCTCCACACACACTGCTGAGCCGAGGTGTGTGTGTGTGTGTGTGTGTGTGTGTGGGGGGTGTGTTTTTGTGTGTGTGTGTGTGTGTGTGTGTGTGTGTGTGTGTGTGTGTGTGTGTGTGTGTGTGTGTGTGTGTGTGTTTAAAGGTTAAAACACGCAGCACCTGACTGGGAACGATATAGAGTTACCAACGGCCGCTGGGGCAGATGAACTCACGCTAGTCTCTTTTCTGTAAATAGGCTACAATAAAACCTTCGTGAGTAAAAAGTCAATACTTATCAATGCACTCACCTGTGTAGACCGGCATAAACATGTAGAAAGCGATATTTCAATCTGCTCAGTCCACCGCGCTGTTTTACGCAAACACAGCTCTACTCTGCAAATAGCGAATTTTTACAAACAAGCTGAAACAAAAGCTGTCGGTTTGTAGTCTAACTGTTTATCTTAGTTTGCCGGGAATCTGGAAATTTTGACAAATTCTTGTTAACCTCACTGCTGGCTGAACAAACCAAACTCTCCGCTAGAGCGGACAATCTGGAGCTACTTAATATGCACGTGAATGACGCGATTGTTATGTTGATGATGCTGGTTGTATTATTTTGCAACAACATTGTTTCATTGCAAATGAGACATACATGATGAGTGCATAGCCTGCTTATCAGTCCATTCATCATTAAAGCTGGGCTTTTGGCTTTTCCACGTCAACTTATCGCTTCAGCCTCTTTAACAGTGACGTGTTTACCTGACAACAGCCTTTCTTTCTTCAAGCATTTTCCACCAATCAGGATGCTGCATACTACAATAATTTTTCCATAATCGCAGACTTTAACCATCCCTCCTCAGTGAACTGCCTTCTAGTCTGAGATCTTTTTCTATTTAAAGAGCCAGTTATCAGTCTGGAGTTTCCATGTTTTTTAGGAGTTTGCTCACAATAATACATGTGTGTGTTTAAAAAAAAAAAAAAAAAAAAAAAAAAAAAAAAAAAAAAAAAAAAAAAAAAAATTGTAGCATTAATTGATTCCAAACTTTGGACGCTTTCTGTCGTTTTCTTCAGCCTGTCTCTTCTCTTAGCCCCTCACGCTCTTTCTTCATTTCTTCATGGCATGTGTCGCCAACAGCGTCAGCCCATTGTGTGACAGCAATAATCCTCCGTGCGGAAACACCGTGAGCGATACGTTTGTAACCTTAATTAAACGAAGCTTCGAGGCAAGTCATTTTGCATCGAGGATTTTTAGTAATCGAATTATTCGAGTTACTCAAGGAATCATTTCAGCCCTAAAAGACTCTCACATTGAGCTGAAATGGAAACACTGTGCTGCAATCTTTTTATACGGTCTATGGCTGCAACATACAGTGTTGTTGTAAGTAGGGATGCACGATATTGGATTTTGGCCGATATTCGATATGCCGATATTTTCAAACTCATTTTGACCGATACCGATGTATATACACATTTTTCCCCTGATATACGGTTCAATTTAATTCTACTGAAGAGAAATCCAAGTATCTTTCCTGTACTACCTTTACCTTATTACAGTCATGTGTTGTAGATAAGGCAATACACAGGACCAACAACATTTGATTCTACCATAAATGTATCATTTTACAAATGTAGACCCCTGAAAAATAGTTAAATTATTTAACTTGGAGGAGAATAAATTATATGCCAGTACCACATTTTATTTTTAAGTTCAGACTTCAAACTTCAGTCCTTAGGAGTAAAATAAATAAAAATAAATTTTCAAATAAAAAATGTAACTCATCTCCTACTTGAACAGGTCTGCCAAATGCCTTACATCAGAGGCAACGCTAAACAGCCGTTCACTGTCAACACGTAGCACGACATGCACTCGTTCGTAACGTATTATCAAATGCAGATGCAATTGCAGCTGCTGTGTGAGAACCGGAGCATTCCTGTGAGTGTAGGTCAGACAGCTTTTTTAAGGGTGAAGTCTTCGTCTATCCACTGGGCATTGAGGCTCAACATGCTAACAGGACGCACGCTTGATGTCCAAATGTCCGCGGTAAAGCTAATGTGACTAGTGCCGCGAGGAGCTTTTCAATGTGACTGGCGACAACACTCTGGAGATCAGATAACGGCACATCAGAAAAGTAGCGCTGGCTAGGCATAGCCTGGGCATAGCATACCGCGGCTCCACCACGCTCAACGGCTGGTTATCAAGAGCAATACATTCAAAATTCAACTTTTACCTTTGGGTGGTCGCTGCTGTATTTTCTAGCTTTGTCAAAGGACTGAAGTAGAGGCTGCTGATGGGTTTTTGTCGGCGTTTTTTCTTCTTACTTTTCTCGGTGCTGCTCAGGATGACGGCTCTTGAGATGCATAATCATATTTGTAGTTTGGAACACGCCTCCTCGCATCACTTGTGCTTTACAAGTACTGCATATAGCAAGTTTGTTATCTGTTTTACATTCGAAATACCTCCACACAGCCGACATGTTGGAAGTTTAAGTTGCTGGCGCTCATGCTACGTTCATGGTCGTCATGTGCGCATAGTAAACAAGACACCCCATCAGCATGGCTCATCGGCAGAAATAATCATATCTGCCGATGATGACCATTTTAAGCTTTTATCGGCCGATACCGATGTCGTGCCGATATCATCGTGCATCCCTAGTTGTCAGGTTTAAGCCGATGTTTTTTCGTGGGGTAACGCCATTCACTTTACCGGCAGTATTGACAAGAGATAAAGCCACCGTGACTTGAGAAGCTCTAGCTTGTTGTTTTATTGGTCACTTTTAACTCACTTTACATCAACTTTGCTAGCTCTTTTTCCTGTCTCTTTTCCTCACAGCGGCACTCATACGCTACTCTCCGTTACCGCTCGCTCTCCTTGGGCACTGACGTCACTCACTTAAGGCGCCCTGCCATTCTCGCTCTAACTTGCGCTACTCTCGTAAGGGGGTTGCGGTATCCCGCGATACCGCGGGAATTTCTTCCTTTTCAACCGCGGTAAGAAAAAATCCATACTGTCCCAGCCCTAATTGTCTGATTCCAGCTTCTTTAATGTTAAATTGTTCAGGTTTCTTTACTCAGTAAACAGTAAACTGAATATCTTTGAATTGTGGACAAAAGACATTTGAAGATGTCCTCTTGAATTTTGGCGAACACTGATTGACATTCGTACGACATAATAGTATACACAATAATGAAATTCATATGTGAAATCTGCTTTAGAGAGTCTCCTATCTTGTCTGTGATATCGTGATGATTTTGTAGATCTGTCATACAGCTTAGCTTTTAGCCTGAATTGGTGTTTGCTCGGTCTCCGTGAGGAGATTTTCCCGCTGTGGGTTTGATTTGTGCCAGTCCTCAGAGACTCATAGAGGAAGACATAGAGATCGTATCAGTTTCCTCTAAACATCACTGCTGCGAGCGACTGCTCTGTTGCCCTGTATTGTTAGCCTTCCCTTTCCTCGTTAATAGTCCGAGCAGGCAACGACCACAGACATCAGGGGCTGCTGCCAGCTCCGCACTTCCTCCGCTTCCTCTCTCCCCCTCCTTTCCCTTTTTTTTTTTTTTTTTTCTCTCCCACTCATCTGTCACCACGCTCTGGTCGCCTAGTCTTCAGCAGTAGAGTTGAACTTGGGCTGGGCTGCCTGCCCATTCCCATTTGGGCCACACATCAGGCTGAAGCCAGCGCACGCACCGAGATAGACCTACTCCCAAACTGTATGCCAGTGCTCTGCCCACACGTGACAGCCTGCTGCTCTGGGGCCCTGCCACATGCCACTACTCACAAGCTTGGCAACACAGCCTCTCTAGGGTTCATTTGATGGATAACCAGATACTGTTATCAAAACCAGGCGGGCCCCTTGTAACGGCTCTTGGTAGCAGTATTTATTTTATTTTTTTATAGTATAATTCAATTTGATTGCTGCTTCTAGCTGTAGGCTGTGTGATCGAAGGTAGGCGTTATCTAGGTCTGTTAGAGTTGTACATACCAAGTGTGTCTGTGTCACTGGGGGATGTGCCAGGAAAAAAGACCGAAGCAGGGCCTGAACAGCCTGTCTGTACAGCCTGAGCTCTAATTATCAACCCGGAGAGCTGTAGGGATCGAGGGAGAAGGGAAGGAAGAGGGTGAGAGTGAGTGAGAGAGGCAAGGGTATCTAAAAAAAGCCTAATCACACCCCACGGTGCAAACTGCTGCTACGACACTGATTTAGAACTAGTCGAATTTCACAAAAAGGGTATACAGACAAAGTAAACTAGGTGTGTGTGTATATGTGTGTGTGTATATATACATACATACATACATACATACATACATACATACATACATACATACATACATACATACATACATCCATCCATCCATCCATCCATCCATCCATCATGTCTTCTGTATGTATTTGTCAGCTGATCAGAATAAGAATCGGCTGACAATGTTCATCCAGCTAAAAGACCAGGTAACAGTATTTAATTGAGAGTGAAAGTTTTTATTGTTTGCGTTAAAAACTGAAAATAAAGCTTTAATTATATCCAAATACTAGAATGTGGGAGTGTGTTGTCACATACATACAGTATAA
This sequence comes from Perca fluviatilis, assembly GCF_010015445.1. Taxonomy (NCBI): domain Eukaryota; kingdom Metazoa; phylum Chordata; class Actinopteri; order Perciformes; family Percidae; genus Perca; species Perca fluviatilis. Next base: position 28,795,158 of record NC_053120.1, read on the forward strand.
TGTAGCAGTTGTTTTCACTACATTGAAAATCCGAAGGTAGAGCTGTCTTCTAGTAATCGGAAGGTTCATGGATCGGTCACCGGCTCCTCCAGCAAGTTCCAGGAAGTGTCCTTGAGCAAGGCACTTCTTTAGTGCAGGTGCGATGGAAAATATCAACAAAGGAAAAATCCTGCACTCTGCTCTTGGTATAGCATCACCATTTAAACTAAGATTTTGGTCCCTGTGGACCTTCATTAAGAGTATTTTAAATAATAATAATAATAGACAATCACTTTTCAATGAACACACATGTCACTTGTAGGGTTGGGTATCGTTTGGATTTTTGCGATTCCGATGCCGAACCGGTACTTTTAAAATGATTCCGATTTCTTAAACCGATTCTTGAAAAAAACTGAAAAATGACATTTGTTTACTAGCGATCACGTGCAGTGAATGGTTAATATGCTTTTATGTCCGTTTTGGTGAGCCCAGAGGGAAAATATGGCATTTTAAAAGTAGCCTACATTTAAGGTAGCTAGCTAACTGTAGACTACTAATATTTTTAATTCCGTTTTAGAGTGACAGAGGGAAAATATTTCAGTCGACACATTAAGTGGAACCGAAATTTGCGTTCTTATCCGGACAGATTCCTACCGGTTGCGTAGGAACCGTTTCCATAGTGGAACCGGGTTTCGGTACCCAACCCTAGTCACTTGTGCAACAGTTCACATTCATACAGGCAATCAGTATCTTAATTCAATTGCGAAACTACATACGTTTTCATATCCATATCAGGAATATACAGTGACTTTTTTTTTTTGACTTCTTGAATTCGTGTGTGTGTGTGTCTGTATATATTCCGTATTCATTGCTATAATACATATCCATTCTACATACTCAATTACAATACATATTCAGATTCAAATCCATTAGCCTACCTAAATACAGATTCCGATAAATATCCATTTCAATTACATCTTCTCAAATTCATGTCAATTACTGTAATTCATAGTGGCTACGCCATTTACACTCAATACTATGAACAAAATATATAAATAAAGTTTAAATTCTAACTGAATGAGCACATCGGACTTGTGGCAACCTGACCTGACCCTATTCAGTTGAAAGTAATACAATAAATCATAAATGCCTATATATTGCATTTGTATGTTCACACCATTAATAAGAGTGTGGTAGGCTATATCAAGCTCATCCATTGCACTTAACTAGCAGCCTTTAGTGCACATCATGCACCCATGTCACCAAAACAAACATGTATAAAGGAAGTCAGGCAAGCTAAGTGAGCAGAAAAGGGAGGAAGGTATTAGAAACGCGTCTTCTTCAAAAAAAAACATAGCGATGAGCAGTGCTTGCATTGGGCTTGCACTCACCGTTCAGCAGTCACTGGCACATCTGATTTTCACCCCCACGACTTTTGTACTGCTTATTGCGTATTGCTACCTCCTGGTGAATGCCAGTACACACACAACCATGACTAAAAACGTAACCAAGCCAAAACGTTGCCAAGAATGCCAAAGGACAAAATAATGGACACTGTGCCGCTGCTGGTGAAGATGATGATGAGAAAAGAGGAATAAGAGTTGGCCCAGTGTTAATTTTAGTTCATATAAGTTAATATAAGTACCGGTAGATTGGATTGTCATTTTAGATAGCAGGAGCATTATCCGCAATGAATCAAAATGACCAACTATCATTATATCAATTTTCTAAATAAGGAACCTAATAAAAGTAAGATGATATGGACAAATGCAAGACAGTGTTGCTGCTGTGTTTTTGAGAAACACTGCACTTTATACACTTACATATATTTTACAAAGTAAGATTATTGTTTCCCCATGTTCCTGTGCTTCATCTCATGCTTTTTAAAACCCACTGTGTCCTTGGGTGCCTTTTTCCACAAGATCATGCTTATTTTCAGTCACAGACGGGCCTAAATATTCATGGACGGATGGCTCAGTATGTGAGAGGGTAGCGCACAGCTGCTTCAGTGTCAGGGTGGCGAGAGTCTGTGTGGGGTCACTGGGTTCATAACCCATTGCTTTATAAAATGAAGACGCTTTCGCTGTGAAATGATATGGATCCATTAAATTGCGCCGTCTTCTTCTCTGGAAGGATGAGTGTATTTGGAATCTAGCTAAATCTTTTCACTTCCTGTTTGTTTTCTGTGTTGATAGAGCCTCATTCACTAAGCAACAGGGACTCCAGAGTGTGGTGTAAGCTCTGTTGGCAAACCATGTGATTTCTCAGAATATAAACCTGTTGTGTGTGTGTGTGTGTGTGTGTGTGTGTGTGTGTGTGTGTGTGTGTGTGTGTGTGGTACAATGATGAAACACTCTGTTCTAGGAAGAACTGTTGAGAGCCTTGGGCAAAAACTGGGATTCATAATTTGAGCACATACAGCACGTGGGTTTTATGTACACAGGTTACATATGTCGTTGGAGTCTTTTTGTTTTCCCCCTTGCCCTTCATATGGTTATACTCATGAAAACTCTTCTCTACTCCTACTGGTCCAAACTACTGTGGAGCTGTCTGTGTCCACTCATTATTGACTATTATTATTATTAGTATTATATGACCACTATTATACTTACTGCCCTCCAGAAGGATCTGAACATCAGCGGCATGTTAAGTGATGGTGTGAAGGGGCTGTTGGTCATGTTCCCTCGGCAGCAACACAAACACACACACACACACACACACACACACACACACACACACACACACACACACACACCCCCGATGTACTGTGTGTACTAAAGAGAAGAAGAAGACACAGCTTAATGGGCTGTCATGTCAGGCTCCTCACTGCTCAACACACTGACCTACTTTTGTTCCCTGACTTTGGTGCATTTGCGGCATGCTTTTCAAATGCATCAAGCCCTGCTGCTGCTAGGCAAAACACAAAGCCTGTGTCTGTACAGTGCATGCATTATACAGACAGAGACCGAGAGGAGGTACTGTAAATTTAATCAGAAAGCACAATGGAGCAAAAGAAGAAATGGATTTTTGTCTACCTTTTTTTTTTTTTTTTTTTTTTAAAGGGTTGTGCAGGTAAAGGCCAGGGGCAAAACACAAGTTTTCTCCCCTAAGTTTGACACTCAAAGAATAAGCATTCATTTCTGCTTAGCTGAGAAATTTTCTAAAGTCTGTGCAATGGTTTATAATTGATGCCTTAAGTATAAGACCAAGATAAGGAGCAAAACTTTGATACAAGCAAATATTTAAGGAGAAGACTTGAGGCTGTTTTAAGGCAACCTTAACTCTGACCTTTTTTGTGCACCCAGCCCCTGGGCTCTTACCTGTACTCTGTTCCTAACTATGAGCTCTATGAGACTTTGTTTCGCATAAAGGCTCTGACACACCAACCCCATTATCGGCCGTCAGACAGTCTGGCGAGGGCAGTGACTCGAGTCTGTTCGGTGTGTTCCGTGTCGTCGTCAGTCGGAGGAGCCATCGGCATCCATTTTGGCCGATTTGACTTGTTGAATCGGCCGGTCGGACTCAATGACCAATCTGATTGGTGGAGTGCTAGCCCTTGACTAGCGAATCAGAGCTTCTACCACAAGAAGAACCCCGAGAACTGCCAACGCCAATATCTTATTACTAGCCATGGTATTTTCTTCCGTTCAGCGAGTAATGACAACAACAATCCTTCTCGACTACTATCAACGCTCTCTGATGAAAACAATGACTGATGACAGGGTGCTCTGTGTTTACTAGGTCTAGAGAGATGTTCCGTCATTTCCGGTTTTTAGTTTTTGGGCGACAATACAGATTAGCGCCGCCTGCTGTTATGGAGACGTATTACATCTCGCGCACGCGCAAAACGTACCCTCAAGTCAGCGTCGCTTCGGTGTGTTCCGAGGCACTTTTTTGAGAGACGGGAGCCGACTGACCAGTCTGACTGCCTTTTCTGCCGACGGTTGGCCGTCAGGTTGGTGTGTCGGCGCCTTAAGAGGAGGAGGACGACATTTGTGGTGCTCTCACACACAGTGGGAGCAGATTGAGAAGCGAGCGAGGCTTGCGGTGCTGCAGGCAGACACTGGCAGAGTTGTCAAATCTGTTGAAGTCACACAGCACTCTGTTAACGCAGAACAAATCTCACATATCTGATCTTTTTATTTTTTATGCAGTTTCGCATCTTGTGACCTTTCCCTGAACACACTTGAGGTGCAGTTCTGTAAAGGGACACACACACACACACACTTGGTCCCGCCCTCTCACACACACAAACACACGCTTATCCTTTGTTAATGTGTGCCTATGTGCCTCGTGTTAGGACTGAGACGGAGTAGTGAGTGAACGTGTACACTTCTACATTTAAAAGTAAATGAGATCAAGGCTTGGAGCATGCTGGTGCTCTTAATGCCAGGTTCTTACGGTGTCTCCACTAATATAGCTGACTGCTACAGTTACGTCACGGCTACAACAGAATAATAAATTCTAAACATTTTATTATACATCTTGCATCAAAAACCTGTGCCAAGGGGGAGGAACAGCTGCTGTCACAGATGTTGGTCAAGAGAAGGCTAATGGGAAAGTTTCAGTCTACCACCCATAAATTCATGTTGTTCCAGTTTGGGTAGAATCAATATTCCAGGAGAATGTTATTGATGAAATATTTGCCATGCTCCTTGCTAATTTACTAATCCATCCAGATAGTATAACTGTATGGTGTTTGGCCTGTCCAACCTGTTTATAACTGTATTTGTGATGCCATTGGTATGGTAGTATCAATCAATTAAATATATACCAATTCTTTTCTTGATTAATCAATTAAAGCCCATTGTAATATATTTGAGGAGCAATCTTCAAATGTCTTGTTTTGTCAGACCAAAGCCTAAAACACAGATTCAGTTAACTAAGATATTAGACAAGAAAAACCAACAAATATTCATATATAAGCTGGAGCTATCAAATGGTTGGCATTTTTCCTTGAAAACTGACTTAAACCACCTCACATGACTACAAAGAAAAGCAGCAAATCCTCACAAATGAGAAGCTGGAATAAGAGAATATTTGTTTTGAATTTTTGACTGAAAAGCACTTCAATGATTCGGTTCTCAAAATAGCTGCTGATTCATTTATCTGTCGATCGAATAATTCAATAATCGACCACTTGTTTGTAATTGCTCTAAGTAACGATGTTATCTCCACTGTCATATATGCGGTCTCTGCTCTCTTGATTATTATTTAACCTCCGGGAAAATATCCTTATTGTCTATTAAGCCAATTCCAAGATGGATATTTCTACTGTAAAATGAGGTTGAGGTGAAAACGAAAAGACAGGAGATGAGCAGCGTAAAGCGGACAGGGCATGTGGAATAGAGGTGGCGGAGACCTGTTTTTAGGACCACTGGAGACAGGAATGTAAAAGGTCAGTGCAGCATGTGGAATGTGTTGTCACATGCGCAAATACGCCGGCATGTGCGCGACGACACACACAAAACACTTGCTAATACTCATTGTGTGCCCTTCAGTAACACGGGCTGCCAGCACCATTTGTGTTTGAACGGCAGCATGAACTACGCCAAAAACAGCGCGACAACACGAATAGAGGGAGGGAGAGGCAGCCGATTCAGAGAGGCCTGATTCCACAGCACTTGCTATGCAGTGTAATGAGTCACGTTTTAGCTTAACAGCGACACAACCTCTGCTACAAGCTCCAACATGAATCACTCCGCTCTTCCTCTGTTGTTCCCTGCTTCCTTCTCTAATCCATGTCATGTCACCTTAAGTCTTATCCTAGTGATGCTGAAACATTGTCAGGCCATCCATCCAAACACACACACCGTCACCGCTCGCAGGTTATTCCTTCAGCTGGGCACATAAACATTCCCCAGACTTGAACATCAGTAAGCGAAGCATGAGGACTCGGCCACGTGGAATTATGTCACCACCAAACACATTTCAAATATGAACACTGTCAGGTGCACGGATGGTGCCAAGAGCAGAAAGGGGGGGGGGACCTCTTACATCGGGAGCTGTGGCTAGTGAGTGAAGATTGGATAGGGAGGGCAGTGACTCAGAAGAAAGGGGGTGCTGTCTCTCTCTGGTTTTGAAGTAGCGTAGCTGGAGGTGTGGGCGTCGTAAGGAGCTGCAAAGTTAAAAGATGTAATGTGATCCCGGATGGTTGGGATCATTACCGCCAAAGGGAGCTCCGAGACAGACTTTGTTGCGCGACAATGACACGCGGAGACTGTAGATGTGAGCTCTTTGTGTGCAAAGAAATGCTATATCCCTTGCACAAACATGTGTTGCTCGTTATCGAGCTCTGGGATGGTGTTTACTTGGTAAGATGAGCTCTTTGAAAGAATGTATAGGCTTACGTCAGCAAAGGTTTAGAGTTTACGGGGAAATGTGGAAATCTTAATCCTCTGTTTGTTCTGCTCGTGAGCTTTGTACCCCTCCTCAACGTGATAACAACCTGAAGAGGATGATGAAGATCTTGGCCCCTACCTGATGGCTAAAGGCCAACTGCTGTCTGCCAGCGTGAAGCATTTTGTCTTCAGCCAGCCAGAGTCCCACACAGTCCAACACACAGGCTTCTATCTCTTAGACTAGTGAGACACCTACTGGCTAATGGGAGTCATGTCATCTAAGAGGTCTAGAGGCAGAGAGCATGATGGGATTTACACTTGATTGGCTGGTAGAGTTGCACCTGTCCTTGTTGGCAATGCCAGCGACATTTGTTCAAAACAGACCCAGCCTTTCCCTAATACCCAAAGTTTGTAGCATACAGGTTTCACATTAAGTTAATATTAGACTTGTGTAGTTTAGTCGATGGGCAGAAAGTCAATTGGCCACTGTCTTGATAATCGATTCACTTGTTTAAGTCATTTTCTAGCAAAAACCGGCCGGAAATTAACTGGTTCCAGCTTTTCGGTTTAGAAAATTAGCTTTCCCTGAGTTTCGGACCATTGTTGGCCAAAACAAGCAATTTGAAGGTGTCACCGTGGCCCTTAAGGATTTCACTATGTTCTGACATTTTAAAGAACAAAGGATTAACCGATTGATTGAGAAAATTACTGACAGATTAATCGACAATAAAATAAATTTATAAAAAATAATTGTCAGCTGCAGCCCTAGACTCATGTCTTGTCCTTTTTGTGTTTGGGTGAAGTGGTGATTTGATGATTTTAATTGCAGGTGTGATATAAACACTGGGAAAAAGTGAAATGGGATTGTTATTCTTTGGACTCCGGAGAGCAATAAGGCCAAGTAATACTAGAATATCAAGTAATATAATCATATTATACCACTACCAGCTTTTGGCATTGCAGTTGAGATGCAAACGTGCTGTAATTGTCATATCTGTGAAAGAAGGTTTACTGCCGTTGTTATGGTTACTTCTGTCAAACTGCCACTTCCATTTATATATTTTTTTCTAAAGTGAGCTCAAAGTTTCTAAAACTGACAGTTAGATTAGCACCAAAGTTCCCACTAGAACAGAAGCTCCAGATCTTGTCAATGCAATTGCTGATGGTTTGTTAAGCACTTAAACAAAATCAGATCGGCTCTTTGGATTTTTGGCAATGTTCATTTCTAATGTGTGCGTGGGTTTTCCTCATGTTCAGAAGAATCATTCTGCCTTCCTCTCTGTCTCTCTCTTTTGTTCACACAGACAGCAGCAGGAGCCTGCCTCAGAGAAAGACGGGACTCGACGGACCGAGACAGCAATACAGAACAACAGGCTAACCTCACCTGCAACACCATGCACATCTGACACACAACTCGTAAGTATGGCCTTGTCTTTGCGAGGACAGCTTGCATTTGGAAGTGTGTGGTTACAGTGCAGACGTGTCTGTGTCTTTAGGGTTGCACACTAACTCTTTTTTTTAATCCTCCAGACATATGATTACATTCAAACCCATCACATTCAGAGAGAAATAGGACTGTACATTGCTTATTGTGTAAAGCCCTATTCAAATGTGGGACTAGCATTACCCTGGGCACCTCCTACTAATTTGTAATAATTGCGGAGGTCGTCTGTGATCTTAATCCCGTGCGACTCTGCCATGTCTGTAATTTGTCAAGTAAAAATTCCACCGCAAATTATCTACCATATTTGGCCAAATACAGAGGTTGTGTGAGAATATTAGTCCCGTGCAAATTGGCATCTCTGTGATTCGGGAGTTGTATTGGGTGCCTTGGTATTTATAAATGAAAGTTTGGACAGTCTTGACAGCGCAGGGGATAATATCAGTAACTTTGGGTAAAATACAGACTTTGCTTATCCCGTGCGAATGTGCTGCACGAAACACAGAAATGGGGCGTGATTTCTAAAGGTCATGTGGTCCCCTGGTTATCCTGTGCGAATAGGGCTTTACATACACAGGAGTATAGATGGAGCCCAACAAACTTTGGTAGTAAAGCTTAGTTGTAGATGATGAATTTTAGTTGTAGATGTATTTAGAGCGTTTATTTTTGAATGAAATGATAGTTTCTATTTATGTGGGACACCTGCGTGTGGTGCATTGGCTGTGTGTTTGTGTGTGGGAACTGTAGACAAAACTCCCAAGTGATGTTTTACACCATAACCCAGAGGCACCGCAGACATAGTGACTCAGACATACCTAGGTATTAGACCAGGAAGTAAGGTAATAACGGATGTAGGACTTTATAAACAACAGACAGCCTTGAAAATACAGACTAGCCATTGCTTCCTTTGTAGTTACGCACTGCTGTCAAACAATAGGAGGGAAGTTGACATGATGTAGTGGGGCTTTCTTGTGGCTTAGCAGATTGCAACTGTGGAAGGCAGCTAATGGCTCTGAAAGCACAGGCCATTTCAGTTTGAGCCTTGAGTCAGCCAAAACACACACACACACACACACACACACACACACACACACACACACACACACACACACACACACACACACACACACACACACACACACACACGCACGCCTGCATTGTCAAGTACACAAGGGATGCCTTCGTTGGCAGGTTCTTAAAGGGGTGATAGAATGATTATATAGGGTATTTTACACTGTTCCTTAAGGTCTCCTAATGGGGTATGTAACATTGGTTGGGCTGAAAATTGCTCGAATGCTATTTTATTAGGCCCTTAACTACCCTGTGAATATGGCTCTATTTGGAACAAGAGCTTTTCTTCCAAATATGGTATGCTAATGAATATTCAGAATGAGCTACGCGCTGATTGGTTTGAGCAAACTACATAGAAACATATGGGAGACTCGGTAGCAGGCCTCATATTTCAGACACTGCAAAGTTATACATTGTTTGTCGGGCTATTTCGTTATTAAATTCACTTCTGAGACTTTTTTAAGCGAGAAATCAACTATATAAAGCTCGAATATGGGCTGTTTTACGAAAATGTATGGCTAATTGCAAATTTGGTAAGACTGTGTGTCGGAGTTCAGCCGCTGGTGCTGCCTCCTTTTCGCCTTAATTCGAGTATATTTACAGTTTGAATTTCGTCACGCCACTTACACAACATCTAACTATATGTCTTATAAACCTAACAACGGTGTCTGATTTCAAGTTAATGAATTTTTGTGAATTCCAGAGGAATTCTTAGAGGAGGCTAGCTAGCTCTCATTGATAGAGCTCCATCCAGCCGCAGGCTCTATCAATGAGACTCACGGACAAGCGGCGTTTATTTCCCCAATCGTTTGTTTAAATAACTCAACACATTATAATTGCACACATTAAAATAGTAACTGGAACCTGTGGTAAGAGAATGCTGGCGTAACAAGCTCGCTGACCGCGCTTTCACTCACATACACCGGGCATTTAGCTAGCAGGAAGAGGGGAGTTGGAGGCCCTGGAGCTCTGTCAGAGCAGTGGCGTTTCGTAGCCCAAAACGGTGACTTTGCGCGGGTATGGAGTGCTGTGGGCTGCCAGCCGTGACTGAGCTCCACCTTCTTCACAGCAGGCCGGGGTCTGTGAAGGAAGGCAGGCCAGGCGGCGAGGCAGCTACACAGGCAGCACCAGCCTCTGAACTCCGACACACAGTCGGACAAAATTTGCAATTAGACATCAATTTCTCGTAAAACGGCCCATATTTGACCTCTACGTAGTTGATTTATCGCATAAAAAAGTCTCAGAAGTGAATTTAATGGTAAAATAGCATATGAACAATGTATACAATTTCTGAGATCTGCACGACCTAGATTCAGAAGACTAACTGATCTCAGGTCAGTTGTGTAGCCTATGTAAATGTTGGGGCGTGACAAAGAGAGACTAGAGCCAAATGAGGAGGAGCCCCATAGTTGACGTCTATGAGGCTTGTTGAGATTCGCCCGTTTTCAGAGGCAGTTTCAAATAGTGAGATTTGCAGAGAAAAGAGGTGTCAATGGGATTTAGAGGTTCTATGTATGTCCTAGTTACCCACTAAACTGTCATTATTCAGCTATGACAAGGTAAAATCTGTTTTGCATTCTATCACCCCTTTAATTTTTATTACTTTTACTCTGTGGGCTTTTGGCAATGATTAGGTATTTTTAGTCATAGGCAGAGAAGACGATTCAGAATTGTATTAAAATATAATCCTAGGAAACCATTTACAGTTGAAATTTGTAAACGATGTAGACACAGAGCATCCAGTTTTACATTCACGCTGCACGAAATCTTCAAATGCTAAATAATCTCACTGTGTTTCCATCTGTCTACATAATCACAGGTAGGTTCAGATTGTGAAACTAACAGAGGTACATATATGTAGATTCTCAAATTGTCTTTTTTTTTTTGCTGTGTTTCCACTGTATAATACGGCTTTGCTCGACTCAATTTTTTTATACTATATGTCCTAAACTTTTTGCACATCCCTAAACATGTTTGCACACTGCCCTAAACCATTCAGCCTCTTTTTTTTTCTTATGTTAAACAGCTGTTTTGTATACTTGTTTTTGTATTTATTGTTTATTTCATATTAATGCTTAATATGTTTGTTTATGTATGCACCAACCACTAAAGCAAATTCCTTGTGTTACTTACTTGGTAATAAATCGTGATTCTGATTGTTTTCCACTGTAGATGGTACCTCCTCAGTGTAGGCGGGATTCTTAGATGATCGTCGTAGTGCTGCCACATGAAACTGCCGCGACATCAAGCGACACTAGCTGAATTCTTTCATCAGCAACCAAACAGAGGAATGTCTGCACTTACCCCTATTTCCCACCGAGCGTGTCTGCGCTGTGTTCCGGAGGCGTGAACAATTGCGGGCATTCAAGTCAGGGTTTCCCGCAGCACTTTGCAGCTAAGGCGGCCGTCTAAGCAACACACGCTTGCCGCCTTAAAGGTGCTGTAGGTAGGATTGGGAAGATTCAGGACTTAGCCAAAAAATGTGAACATCGACAACTTCTCAGTCCCTCCCCCCTTTCCGCTAAAGCCCAAAACAGTCTCCTATGCCCCTCCCACCACAAGGGAGAATGAATGTGTGTGCATGAGTAGTTATTGACACGCATTTTTTTTTTTTTTTTTTTATGTACTCGAACATAGGGTCAGTTTCAGCAAATATGACAGAAAGTTAGTTTTATAAGTCTTACCTACTGCACTTTTTTAACTACGCTGTCACATTTTTTTTAATGAAATATATGAGTGATATCCGCCGTGTTACTCTGTCCTGTTTTATCCCTTTCATTTCATGAACCGGGCAGACACATCAGTTTTCATCAGACTCACCCTGGGTCGGGTTAATTAAGTCTATTGCTGACTTATAAGAGTAATAACATTACCGCCGCCAAAATACCCCCGCAAATCTAATCCATACTTCACCGTTAAAGTGATGGTTCGGAGTAATTTCACCCTAGGGTCCTTTGCACCATGATCTCGAACCAACACACCAGAAGCTTTTTCACCTGGGTCGCAACATTGGGAGCGTTAGCGTAGCGTTATCAGCTGAATAGCTTAAGCGCAGAGGCTAATGGATCCGAAGTGTCTCTTAACATTACCCCACGTAATACGCCGAAATGATACCAAAGGTCTACACTATTATATATAGGTTATGCACTCATAAAACGATGGATTGTAAAGTTTGTAAGTACACCAGGAGTTTATGTAAATAACACTTGCCTGCTGGCTTCTGCTCTCTGCTGTTGCTGCTGTTACTACCGGGCAGTAAGAGTGCTTAGGGACATCTACAAATTACAACACCGAAAAGAGATACAACAAAAATATTTATTAATTTAATGATTAAATAAGGTAATGTCTCCAAACTTACCTGAATTATAACTTGTCTCCTGCTAGTTATACTACAGCACTTACTTTAAAAAATAAGTTAAATTAAAAATATTTTTGTTGCATCTCTTTTCGGTGTTGTAATTTGTAGACGGTCCCTAAGCTCTTGTCTTACAGCAGCAACAACAACAGCAGAGAGCAGAAGCCAACAGGCAAGTGTTATTTACATAACCTTCTGGTGTACTTACAAACTTTACAATCCATCGCTTTATGAGTGCATAACCTATATATACTAGTGTAGACCTTGGTATCATTTCGGTGATTAGTTAGTGGTAATGTTAAGAGACACTCGAATCCGCTTACCCTAAGCTAATTCAGCGAACGCTACTCTACGCTAACTCTCCCAATGTTAGACCCAGGTGAAAAAAGCTTCTGGGGGGGTGTTTGGCTCGAGGTCATGGTGCAAAGGACCCTAGGGTGAAATTACTCCGAACCATCACTTTAACCGTCAAGCCACTAAACTATGGAAATGAGCACCTCTGCTGAAATGTTAAATTTGTTATATTCGTCATATGACAAGAGACAATCTCTCTCTCTCTCTCTCTCTCTCTCTCTCTCTCTCTCTCTCTCTCTCTCTCTCTCTCTCTCTTTTTATTATATATATATATATATATATATATATATATATATATATATATATATATATATATATATATATATATATATATATATATATATATATATACACATACATACATACATACATACATACATACATACATACATACATATATATATACACAAACAAACAAACAAACAAACAAACGGTCCGGTTCTGGTGGTTGATGAACGCAGATAAAAACTTAAAATAAACCGAGCAAGTGAAAAAAGAGTAGCCTGTATTTGCTTTTTTTAACAGTAGTAGGTAAAAATAATGACTACGCTCTTGTTTAACATCCAAGCTCTTGTCCCTTTAATCTTACAGTAAAAAAAGTGCAATTTTAGCAACATATGAAATCAGATGTATCAAATAAAACCAACATAAGACAAGTTGCAGAGTGTCTAATGTAACAGTCTGTAATCGATTGGGTCACTCATGATGATGGTAAACCAAAATAATAACAAAGCCGACTGACGGCGTTTGATGATGCTTAATGTTAAGTCATAGCGGGGCATTAAAACAAATCAACGGACTACTACTGGGAACACATTCCGTAGTAGATCGGGCACAAAAAATCAAGCCCGAGCCCGTGCACGTTGTGTCATTAACTGGAATTATGAGCCCGAGCCCGATTTAAACCCGGCAATTTTTTTATACGTGGGCAGTTATAACTGAACTGAGGTTTTGGGATGATCAGAACAATAAAAACCAAGAAGATGCATGTGAATAAACCCTGGATTTTCCTACTGATTCTGTCTATTCTAAGCAGCCTCTTCTGAACATCTCATTGGCTGCTGAAATTTGAGCACGCCTGTTCAATTTCAGGATGAGCATATTGTTCTCTGATAGCCAGTCAACAAAAGGAAAAAGAAAATCCTTCCTGTGTTTAATAGTGAAGTCCGCTCTGTAGAGGCAGCGGGCCATGCTCTAGTGTCGGGCGTAAGCTGTTAAGTGTTGTGGCTCCAAGTGACAGCTGCTTCCTCCAAACCCCTTTCACAAAAGATCTTTTCCTAATGCTCAGCCTAAGCTCCTTCTGTCCTGTCCTCTCTGGTGTGTAGTAAGTGACAAGCTGTGAAAGCGTACGTCCATACGGCACTCACCGGCCTGCTGGGACCATCGCTGAACCTCTCAACACTTTCACCACCATCTCAAGTTCAGTCATTTTCGGAGGTTGAATTCAGTTCAGTGGTCGACTTGGTATCCTGTAATAATGAGGCGAGCCTGAGAATACTCCAATCAGTTTAGTTCAACCAGTAGGTGGTGTTGCTGTTACAAGCCCAGCGATGTGTCTGCGTATGTTTGCAGGAGATAATTGTCAAGATGTACTCAATGTGGCATATTCTGTGTGTGTTTTCAGAGGGCCGGGGCGGGCTTTGCTGCAGCTGAGGATGATGTATGGTCTGGTGCGCTAGAGCTAGATGGTGTGCGAATGATGGACCTCCCTAATGGCCAATCAAGCATCACCACCACCGCTGCAACGGTCTCTGAGGTGAGGCCACGTCCACTGATCAGACCTCCACACGCTTATTTCAAAATTCATCTTGTGCGTGCTTCTCCTAGCACTTTTCAACACTGAACGTTTAGTGTATGCACGGTTCCCACGGGTCCTTGAAATCCTTAAAGTGGTTGTGTGAATTTGAGGGGCAAAAATCAAGGCCTTGAAAGTTTTTGAAACTAGACTTGGGGCATTTAAAGTGCTTGATTTTTATATATATATTGTGCAAGAAGTTGAAGATCTTTTGATGTAATATATTTTTTTAACTCCACGTTAGTAACTAGGATAAGTCCCGTCTCCGTCTCACTTTCTGTCGCTCAACTTGCACAACATATTTTTTTTGCTGTGTTAGAGAAGCCAAGAGACCACAAAGTCTGCCATCACAGTAACACAGCACAATTGAGAAGTGTTCACACATTCAAGCCTCTCTCTCTTTTTAATTGTCTGTGAGCTTCTGTAAAGCCGGCTAGTTCTCATTATGAAAATGCTCAGTGTTGGAACAGTAATCCAACTATGCCATGTTGGCTCATTGAATTTGAGGGAATTGGGCCTGGAGAGTCATTGAAAAGTCCTTGGATGTGATGTTTAAATGGTAACTTTGGTTTGCTTTTATGTTTTTGTTTATATATATTTTTATATGCTACAACGTGACATTAATGGGCAATTGCGCAGCTTCAGTCCACAAATAGCGCTCGTTTTGCCACTCACCGGCTCAGATTGTTGTTCCAAGTGTCTGAAAACATTATGGAAAGGATCTCTACAGAGGTTGACCTTTTAGTTAAAGAGTACCATCCTCTTTGTGTTTAACGTGAAACCTCTCCGTAATAGCTATTGCTAAACCCACCAGACTTCATTTAAACGGTAATTATATCATTGTAAAATACACTTCGTTCAAAGTCAACAGAAACCAAATGAAGCTATCAAAAGCCGTCTAGGATCGTCTTTCCACTGTTCGAACAATCACCACTCTTAACAAGAAGGCTGTCTCTATAGGGATCCTATCTGTAATTTTGCCACACACTTATAATAACAATCTGAGACAGTCTGTGTCAAAAACAGCACTTTGAGTGGACTGAAATTGATGATGCACACTTGCCCCATAGGATTACATTGCAGCCCGGTTCACAGCTGCCGGTTACAGCGCTCTCGCTCAATACTGGACCAATGTCACACTAATGCATGGTAAAATAGGGTCCAGGTTGAAAAATACTGAACTTACCCTTTTAAGAAAGTGTGGGAAGCCTGTGTATGTGTATGATGCAGGATTATTAGGTGACAGGATGTCATTTTTTTCTGACTGAAATATAAAGTGATTTTCTGCTGTGCTACTTCACCATGTTGGGTATGTAACGCTCTCAAACCTTGCATACTTCCCCTCTCTCCTCCACTTTATAACAATGTTCTTAACAGCACAGCCATTATTCCTCTCTTAACTGTGTGTGTGTGTGTGTGTGTGTGTGTGTGTGTGTGTGTGTGTGTGTGTGTGTGTGTGTGTGTGTGTGTGTGTGTGTGTGTGTGTGTGTGTGTGTGTGTGTGTGTGTGTGTGTGTGTGTGTGTGTGTGTGTGTGTCTTTTTTAGAAGAGCAGCAGCTCAGAGTCTCTCAGCGATAAGGGTTCTTCGGACCTGAAGAAGAGTTTTGATGCCGTGGTGTTCGATGTGCTGAAGGTCACTCCCGAAGAATATGCAGTAAGTGAAGTTTTAAGTGTCGGCGATTCTATCTGTTCTTCTCTGGTTAATCTGTATGATGAGTTCAAAAAAACGACCAACGAAATGTTCAGTAAGCACAAATGTGATGTGCTGACTTGAGACAGGAGGAGATGGGGTCAGGGTTTGGATCAGTAATAATTGATGATTATTTTTTTTTTGGCAGTGCTAAGCAGGCCCTGATAGATTTCCTCTAGCTGCCTCTGCACAAACTTTCCACGGGAACTATGAACTCACATTTCTGTTGAATTAGCTACCTTTGTTGTGAGGGATTAGGTTTTATTTGTTGTTTTTCGGGATTGTCCCATAATATGTCAAATAAAAGCATCTTCCTCATCACAGTGAGTCAGAAAATCTTGCTTTGATGTTGTCCATTTGTCTGCACCATTCAACCACAAGAGGGCACTCTTTATCTTCCTTTTTCTTTCAAGTGTCTTCACTTCCCATCTCTCTATGCTATATTAAGGCATTTAAAGGTGCAATCAGAAAAGGACCACTGTCACACCTGCCTGCTTGAGAGGAAATGAGCAGCGTTAGCAAAAGCAGTGTTATTTATGTTTAAATGTGACTAAATGTTGTCAGTCTGTCCCAGTCTGAACAGAGCAGGTCTAACAGCTGTTGTGTTTTGTCTCCTCCAGGGCCAGATTACGCTCATGGATGCTCCGGTGTTCCAAGCCATCCAGCCAGAGGTGAGCTGCTCTCAACTCTGTAGAGAGAGGAGAGGTGTTGACCGCTTCGTTTATGACATCTAGCAGGAGAAGTCAACACATTGGTGTTTATTTTGAGGTTGACATTGTATGCGACCCTCTAAGATCACGTCTCAATATATGCCACGTGAACAAATGTTGATTATTCAATAACAGATTTCAATTTTATTGAGTGTCAAATCATAACAAAAGTTATCTCAGGACACTTTACAGATAGGTCCAGTGGATCACTTACATAATTGTGTGTGTGTGTGTGTGTGTATATATTTAAGAATCTGCTCCTTCCATCTGCTGTCTCTCCCCATTCCTCTTTCTCTTTCTCCCTTTCAAAATGTCCATGCGGTTTTAATATCCCTGTACCACGCTGTGCTATGAGGAGCTGTGATCAGAGTCACATATCATAGTTATGCAGAAAAGAGGGCGGGCAGGGAATATGTGTCTCACCCAACCTTGTCTGTTGCCTCAGTGAGATCCGGGGTAATTTCATGCCTTCTCTCTTTTGGACCGTTAGGCCCTTCCTGACAGCAGTCACGGATAACCGGTGTTTAAGGTTGGCCACTGTGGGCTTATGAAAGCAGCATACAGACCACATCCCAGTGTGGTGTGGTACAGCCGTCTGACTCCTATGCGCAACACTTGTCTCAGTCTCAGCTTACAGCGCCCAATACACACACACACACACACACACACACACACACACACACAGGCATGATTGATAATGCATTTGGATTTGATTTAGATAACAATGTCATTGTGTGGCATGTCCTTTTGGATTCTGGTAAATGGTGTGACTGAGATTAAAGATCCTGAGTAGCTTTCGTTGGGGGTATTGCTGTTTCTTCGCTCAGAAGGAAGTCATTGACGTTGTCTGGACTGCAGTCCCATCTTAACTGCACGGGACCAGGTTCACAGTGAGGCGACTGAAGGGTTCATAAATGCAAAGTTGTTCCTGTGCTCCGACCGTTTTCACTGACTGACCGACTGAGTGGGTTTTATAAGCCTAATGAAAGTGTGTCAGTGCATTTCAGTCCAATGTAGCAATTTGGAACATAAGGTGAAGATTTAAAGGGTCAGGTGCATGGGGGACGGGGTTTCACTTCGTTTTGGGAGCTATGACCAGGCCTTTGGGAAGGTGTCACTGGCCTGATTGAGGGGGAGGGCTGACAGGGAGATGAAGGCTGCCGTCTGGAGGGAGAGAAGGAGCGGAGTGTACAGTATGCAGAGTGACCCAGCAGCTTCCTGGCAAGCAAGAGTAGACTAGAAAGGCTTTTCCTGCTCTCACGGTGCTTTTGTCTCGAAGCACCGGCTGAAAAAAGCTACACAGCTATGACCGAACCAAACTTCAACTAGAGTTTCCACTGCTGTCCGTCTCCTGGCCCTCCTCACAGACAAATAATTGGAAAAGCAGGTGTGTGTGTGTTGTTGCACGCCTGCTGTTTCACTCGGCTCTCTGCCTGAATAGGAAAATATTAAATAACTTGATTGACTATATGAGTTGTGCAATGTTTTTACTGTCATACAGCCCATTTTTGTGTGCTTTTTAAGCACCCTTTAAATGCCATGTTACAGCACTGAAATCTACATTTGCACCTATATGGTAGCTAAATTAGGGCTTAGTCATTAATTAGAAACGGCAATGGACATAATTGGGGTTAAAAGGCATATTCAGGGCGCCTGGGTAGCTCACCTGGTAGAGCGCGCGCCCATATACAGAGTCAACTCCAACCTGTGGTCCTTTGCGGCATGTCATTCCCCCCCACCCACCCCCTCGCTCCCCTTTCATGTCTTCAGCTGTCCTATAAATAAAGGCCTAAAATCTTTAAAAGATAACATACCTGCAAACTAGTCGCCGTTTTGAATGGGAAAATGTCATCCACGTGAATTGTGTAGATCCGAAAAGATTTTATTGGGGGTGGGGGTCCGAGACCCGGTGCTAATACGGCCCGTGGCCTTAGCAATACACAAGCCGTTCTTTAATGTCGCCGTTTTGTGCTCCTTTTTATTTATTTATTTTATTTTTAGATCAACTTTTTATTGTTTTATATTTTTGAACATACAATTGAACTAGATGCTCCTTTTTAAAAAAAGGAGGGGAGGAGAGATGTGTCTCCTTTTACAGCACTTCTGGGTTTGCAGGTATGAAATAAAAGGTATATTCTTTTAGAATAGTGCTGTCAGTTAAACACATTAACGGCGTTAACGCAAACCCATTTTAACGGCATACTTTTTTTTTCATTGCGAGATTAACGTTCTTTTTGGCCTAGCAAACTTTTGTAGTTTTTTTTCACATGCTGTTGCAACAACTAGCAACGTTAGAAAAACCACAACACCACACCAGATCTATCTAGACCGGAAACAAAACAACCGGCACACTGCACACACTTGTTTGGTCTTGCGAGCCGGCCAAAGAGCAGTAGGCTAACGTTACGTTTTGAGTGGATGGCGAGCGTGAGACGTCGAGTATGAAATACCACTTGATGGCCAAGCACACAGCTGATGCGAATTCTCCACCCCCTCGTCAAAGCCAGGTGACAAAAACACAAAGCAAGCCGATCCACTTTTCCATGTTGGTAAGAGCATTACAATGAGAGAAAAAAAAATAATGGGACAAAAAGAAATCAAGGGACATTTAGAATAGATAAAAATGTGCGATTAATTGCGAGTTAACTATGACATTAATGCGATTAATCGCGATTTAAATATTTTAATCGTTTGACAGCACTAATTTAGAACAAAGTGATTTTCATTTTTGAGAGTGAAAAGTAGAGTGCTGGGTTCCATGATGTGATATGTTGTAATTTTAGTTTTGAAAATAGTTAAGGGAGGGAGTCAACCTTCGATTGGATATATCTTTACATTTCACGTATTGACAAGTCCAGATGTTCTTGAGGATGTTTCCAGTTGACACATGTTGACGTTTTGCATAATAACGAACAATAGATGAATCCAAATTTCCACCAGATTAGTTCCGAGTGTTCCTGGTCTGTGATCGCACGGATCAAAAATGTTTTTACTGAATTCATTGTGGATGCCCTTAAAATGGAGTTACTCTAGATAAAGTAAGCTGGCTTTTTAGTCTTATTACTGCATTGTGCAAATGTTGACGCCTGCAGGGTTTACATGTTCTGTATCAGCATGTTCGAGCTGCTCTAATGGTATCGTATTGTTACTGTTCTTTTAAGACTGCGGTCATTTCCATAATAACTGTACTGACTACTTGAAATGGTTTAAATGATCATAAACTAGCTATGACTTGGCCTGTTGGTCTGTTTCCATAAACACATCACAACTGTTAACTGTTGTTAATCTGATATGTTTGTGTGTGTTTGAGAATGAGTCTCATAGAGAGAGACTAAAACGCTGTTTAGCGTGCTCATTTTTACAACATTTCTACATTTGTGTATATAGACAGACATTCTGGTATGAGTGGGAAAAATCACTCCAGACAGGATTGCAGTAGAACAGAGTTTCTCATTAACTCAAGTGTTCCAACGCTGATATGGAGCAGATGTATGGAGTGCAGTCTGAAAGGTGTAGCCAAAACCCTCTGGATGAGGAAGAAAAGACAAGTGTCCGTCACAATAGCAATAAAAGATGACATGAGAACAGTGGGTGGAGAGGCATCGAAAACTATGTGAGGAGATGGTATAAAGTCTGGCCAAGCCCTCTGGGCAAGAAGCATAGTTCACAATTCTCTTTTCTTCCAAACTGTGATTATACACAGTATAGTTGGGGGAAAAAAATGATGCCTAATAAAAACTCTTTGATATCAGAAAGGCCTCGAGAGCCAGGTTCGAAAGCTCAGAGCTTGAACGCGTGTCACTCCGACCCAGCAGACAGGACATTGTTCCAGAGACAAACACAGCATCTAAACACATAACGCAGCATAAACACAGCTCATAAGATGGGGTTTAGCATGGGGGTTGCTGTAATTTACTTCCTACACGTAATGGACCCTCGTCAGCACAATACTCGTGGTTCTTGTCTGTGACCGGAGTAGAAAAAGATTGCAGAGAAATGTACAGAGAGCTGTTGAGCAGAGCGTCGACAGAGTCGGGGGGGTGTGATTGATGAGAACAGCAGAAGTTTTTATTTTTTTATTTTTTTTATGGTCAAATAATGTATAATGCAGAGCAGACTGCTGTTTAAACAACCCTCTGAGTTGCTGATATGTTCTTTGGATGTTGGAGAGGATGCAAGGGACTTGTAGCTAAATCTTTTTCTCTCATCTAAATATACGAGGCAGTGATTACCAATGGGTTGTAGCCTTGGCTGGTTTTAAAAAGAGTGAACTGGATTGGATAGCTCTCCAAAGTATGGCTAAGATCAGCTGACAAGACAAATGGAGAGAGTAGAATGATGTGTGAGAGATAAAAGGTCAAGTGTAGCGAATTGGGATGAAATCAAAGAACGTTGGAGGACTTTTCCTCCCTTCATCTTTCTCTGTCCCAGAAGACCATTTCTAATTTCATAATCAGACGGCGATGATCTACAGCTGCATGTTTATGAAATGGAGGCTGAGGGGAAAAGCAAGATTGAGTGATGCTTTTGTTTTTAACACCACACAGTCATGACAACAGCCAAGTTAGTAATTTAGTGGCTTTGGCTGGCAAGCCTCAGCTCTCAGGGAATAAATATCGGATTGCATTTTACGTACCGCTGAGAAGTATGTCAGTTCCTCTAATGTCTGAACACCCGGCGTGGAAATCCTCGGAACAGATTGAAAGTCTCATGTGAGACGATGATGACTTGTAGTTGGATGCAGGTAACGTTTCACATACTCAGGCCTGTCTCGCCTGCAGGCTTAATGTTTTCCAGCTCTGATTTGTGAGATAAAAAAATGTACTAGAATATTGTGTTTTCTGTCCTGCAGTCACAACTGCGTGTGAGACGTAAGTAAATGTTGGATGCAGTTCTCTGTCGGGCACTGTAGTCCTCCGCTCATGTTGTTTTCTGCTGGAGGGATTGGACGATAATTGCTACACAACAAACCCAGAAGGGAATCCCACCCACACTACAGCCTGTCAGCATGATGGTCTGTACACATTCATCATGCTGCTTAAAGGTGGAGAAAAATATTTTGGCAGTAGTGACCGTAAAAACCACAGGGGCAAGTTTTTCTTGTCAAAGCGCTTACATGGACATAAAATGAAAAATCATTATGATTAGAGATTTCAACTCAACTGTTTACATGTACGCTAAATAATGTGATCTGATAAGATTTTGGGAAGATGTTTTCCACACGCTGTGAAGCGTATTATCTGCCAGAAATGGATGGATAGAAGAAGAAGCTGAAATGTTTTTTTTCCCCCAACTTTACTGGGTGCAAGAGGACCTTTCCAGCTCATCGAGAACACCGGGTTCCCTCGGGATTTTAAAAGTCTTACATTTTGTTCACAAAGTATTACATTTTGTTTACAAAGGTCTTAAATAATTTCTCGTCCTTTCGTAGGATGAAATAAATACCGTAACGTCATAAATAAATACTTTGTGTGATAGAGAGAGACTTGGATGTACAGTAATACGGCCGTGAGACAATGACTGTGTCGGCGGTGCTCCACCTTCGAAGGGTATGTTTGAAACGCAGCCAACATGCTAACGCACATTTGACGGCATCGCCCAGATGTGCCGATCATCGGGGTGCGAAAAAAAACAACGCCCCAGAGCCCAACTCTTTATCAGCAGTTGGCGTTTACGTTGGCATATTATACTTCGTTATATATATATATTATCTTATCTAGCCAAGGTGGAACTAATTATGACACCTCATAATGCCCACGTTTTATTTTTTATCATCTTATTTATTTTGTTTTTAAGTTTCATAGCCTTTAAGAGCCCTTAATGCAACAAATACTTTATTATCTTATGTTAATAGAGTACACACACGCCTTAGAAAGCTATTGTGAACGAAGTATGATTGTATTATAATATGTTTTATTAAATTCAGGTGACATTAATAATACATTTTATCTAAAGGTGCCTTTCTCGGCAATCAAGGACACCGTAAATAATTATTTTCTCATGCCTAAAATCCACACTGATTTTCCATTTATATGGCTGTGAAGTTGGCATTCACTTTCATCCTAGGTGGTATTAAAAAAAAAAAAAAGTCTTAAATGTAACTTGGAAGAATCCTGGAGGTACTCTGGTACAGTAAACTAGGTGCCCCTTCCTCCGCCAAAGACCAGGAAGTCTTTATTTTATTTTTATTTTTTTTACAGAGTTTACGATCAACAATTGAAAGTTTTTGTTTTGCTATGTTTCTGTCCCTCCCTGAAGCAACGTCCCCTAATTTTATCCCAACGTGGCGCAGAAAGAATATATTTTTTACATGGTTATTAGGCGCTAATATTTTCCTATTGAACGTGTTATCAAAGGTTTACACCACCCCTCTTAACCCGATTGAAATTCCTTGTGATCGGGCCAGCCTCTTCCGATTTAGGCTGTTACATGAGGCATTTTTATTCTGATTTGGCCATTATTCAGATGATTAGTGGAATATTAGGGTCCATGTAAACACAACTAAAGAGGTTTTTTTTCCCGTGATATTTAAGAATGTAATGGTGATTTTTAGCAAATGCACTATGAAATCTTCATATAGGAACATGCGTTGTCTGGTTTAACTAGCCATGGCAGATGGCCTGTACTACCATAAGAAATGAATCGCGTAGAGTACATGTACTGAAGGATCTCCTGTAAAAGTCATTCTTTCCATGGTGTGCACAGCGAGGTAATGGAGGCTGCTGCTGGCTTGTGGGTCCCTGCCAGGGTCTATAGTTTTGAACGGTCTAACTGAGACAATAATGCATTTAACGGCCTTCTTTTCCCTTTTTTTTTTTTTTTTTGTTCATGTGTTTTGTGTTCTGCTCCTCTGCGCTTTCTTTACGGGAAAATCTGTAGAACAGTGGCACCATACATTTGGCATAACCAGACTATCTGTTTTATTAGGGTTCCTCTGTCTCACTACAAGCTGAAGTACAGATCAGCATCAGACGCAGCTGTGCGGATTTTCCGTTGTACTCCTTCCTGTTATCCCCCGGATATCTCTACAATCCTTTCTCGCGGCAAACCATCTCTCTTGATCTCACTTCCTCCCCCCTACATCTTCCTTCTTTTTCCACCCTGTTCCTCATCTTTATAATCTCTTGGCCTGTGGGGGCCTCTTGCCTTAATATTCCCTGGGATCCCAACACTTCAGTTTTCCATTTACAATGAAGACGAAAACAAAAGCCATTGCTGTGGTATCTTACATGAGGTCATTGCAATTTGTGGCTTAGCTGCAGCTGGTTATCTTATTCAGCCTGTACCATTGTTTATGTAATACTCCTCACAGTGTGGTTGTAAAACGGAAGTCAACACAAATCTGATTGAATTGTTAGGGAAATCAAGAATTGGTTATTTTAGGGTTACGATTAGAGATGTTTTGGATTAGGTAAAGTTTTGGTGTAGTTCACACTCAGCTGAGAATCTGATCTTTGTTAATATCTGAGGTTGGATCCATAAGAATAATCTTCTACCTCAATAGTTTGATGATTGCAACTCCTAGGTCAATTAAATGTGCAGCCAGAGTTGACGTCCGTTTTCCTTGACTGCCCTCATGTTAGCTATACATACCCAAACAGTGTAGATATAGCCAGCTTCTGGCTACGCTGCAGGACTGTGCTTTAATGAAAATGCTGCTCAGCCAGACCAGCATGTGGAAATGATGGGCTGTCTGTGGCTTGGCAGTGCAGGATTTTTTACTGCGCCCTTTTACTGCAGAATTTAAAACCCTCTCCTTAACAGAGCGGCCTGGTCAAAGCCTTTCTCCAAAGACTCAACTGTTGTCAGATTTTTGTTGCCTGAGTGTGAAATGAGACCATAAAGGCAAAAGAAGAAAAAAAATAAAGGAAATGAAATCCTGATTGTTTCTGGAGAGGCTTCGGATCACTTCCCTGCTGTTTTTAAACGCACATGAGGCACTGGCATCGGTTATCACGCAACAGCTGAAGAACAATAGAGTGAGAATGACTTCAACTTCAAGCTTAGCGTGATGGATAGAGGGTTAAGGCCTTTTTATGCTTCGGCGTAGAATCGACTGCGTACCCCCACAGACCCCTCTGCGTCTACGCCGTACCCTACGCCGTAGTCTGACGCGCACCTCTCGAAAAATGTAACTACACATCGCAACGACGCACGTCGCCCGGCCGCGGCTTGGTAGCGTTGCATTTCCCCTGACTCGTTTCCTGGTTCTCCTTCTCCATAAACAACATGAAATCAAGGAGAGGGTCAACTTTTCCTGCTCCAGATTTCCCACCGTGGTCAGGAAGCACAGGGGAGACACTTTATTTCTCTCACTATGACTCTAGAGTCGGTACTCTCTCCAAAGCTAATCGCCGTCACTCTCTCACTTCTCCCTCGCTCTATCACACACACACACACACACACACACACACACACACACACACACACACACACACACGCGCGCCGGCTCAGCGCACACACCAGCGCACAGGTATAAACATCAGGCCACTTACGTAGGCTACGGCGGAAGCTCTGCGTGGATCCTGCGCACAACCGTAAAAAGGCCTTTTAGATTACAAGACCGGCCCGGCGGTCCAGGATTGAAGGGTCACTGTAGGTTGTGGAAATGTTGCGGTCTGGAGAAGCGAGGGAGTGGCATAGGACCGTCTGTGTGCCTCTTCTCGGGCGCAGCGCCTACCTGGGTGGTCAGGTGGCGCTCCGAGCGGGCGAGACAAACCAACTCGCCCACCTCCCACCAACTATGGAACATCTTTGTCTAAGAAACCATCACCAACGTTGTGTGGAGAATGATTGACACGATGGCAGGAAGAAGGGAAGCGCTTATTTAAAAAGGACCCATGTTAAATAAACCTTGAGCTCTCCTCGGTGAGACGGGCTAGTGTCTACCTACCTGTGACAGGGGCAACATGCGCCCGACTCCACACAGGCTTGTAAACCTTGTGGGAAGATGATGTTAGGTCTTCTACAATGTTTTCTTTTGTTATCCCTTCATCTCCTTTCCACTCTCCTCGTATCCTCATCCTGACTCAGGCAACATAGGCCCCCGAGGCATCACCTCGCCCACGCATGAATGTCTGCTTCTACCATCTGTATTTGATATGTTGCTTCTTTACCCCCGCCGGCTGCCTTGAATGAGTACGGCCTTCTCTTTGCAAGGAGCTGTCCTGATGCGGCCCAGGTCTGGGAGTTGTGAGCTGTTGGGCGGAGGTGGTTGCTTCCAGACATTCAGTCTCGCAGGAGGGGAGCTGCAGCCTGATTCAGCTGTTCATATTATATAGCACAAGTCGGCCTGAGCTGGCAAGGATTAGGAGGAGAGCTCGCACAACATTTTTCCTACGGTTACGTCTGTGTCCCTGGCCTCCGGACAGCCTTCGGGGGCCAGCGGAGGGTCTGGGTTCCCCTTGCAGTGTCTCTCTGTGTGGTCTCCGTCTTTACCTCATCGCTGAGGACAGCAGCCGAGGCCAAACGGAGTCCAGCCTGGTACTCCGAAAGAAATGACTGTTTGTGTGTTGTTGGAATTTTTATGTGTTTAAGTTCCAAAACCAGCACTGCTGTTTCCACAGCTGCTGCTACTTTGTAAGACCGGTATTAACAGAAGTGCAGGAATGATTAATTGATAAGACGATCGACATAAAAAGAATACGCAACAATTTCAATCACCGAATAAAGTAAATAAAAACACCATTATGACTTTTTAATTGGGAGGAATGGCGGCTTTTCTGTTTGTTTGTTTTTTTGTGATTGTAAATTGAATAGCTTCAGCTTTTTGACAGTTGGCAAACAAAATAATTATTTGGAAGACGTCACTTTGGTCTCTGTTTTTTTTTTATTTGCTACCATTATTAAAAGTACAAAAAGTAGTGTACTATCGAGTTATCATTGCTTACATTCTAACCAATATGCATTCTCCAGCAAAATGCATTGTGCTCAGTTCTGCCCTTAAGGTCTAACAAACATTCATGAATGCATCTCCTACCCAATAACAAATTCGTCAGTCTTCAAATCAACATTGTTTAGTTTACATCTGCTTGTGGTTTGTCGCTTCTTCTCTTTTGTGGCATTTGTACCTTTTTACATAGAAATTCTGCCTCCACCATTACCGCCCGTTGCTGCTAAGTGAAATGTGTATCACACAACCCATGTGTTCATGGCGTGCATGAGCCTCCTCCTGCACAGGAAACCATGCAAGGCGCAGGCCGGCCCATCGGGATTCATTGTCTTGCTCAAGGACCCTTTGGAGCCGGGGATCTTACTGGTAAAGAACGACCCGCTTTACCTCCTGATGCACATCTGCCCTTTCAAGGGTCATTCATTTTCAACCTGGACCCTATTTCCCCATGCATTTGTGTCTAATAGACTGATGTGAGCCACGGCACTGAAAATCTCTTAGATAACACAAGCCTCTAATTTCTGTACTCCCGGGACGCCTTTCACCTGACTCACGTTCCACACTCCACACCGCTGTCTTCACACAAGAAGACACATGGCAAGTTCGATAATGTTGACACTTTTGATAACAATCTGAGCCTGCCATTGGCAAAAACAATCACCATTCAGTGGACAAAAATCGAGGGTGCCCGCCCCAATTGGCCCGTAGGATTACATTGCAGCCAGGTTTGTGGCGGCCAGTTACAGCGCTAGCGCTCATTACTGGACCAATTTCAAAGATTTTTGTCCACATCAGTTTATTAGACACAAATGCATGGGGAAATAGGGTCCAGGTTGAAATAAACCGAAATTACCCTTTAATTAATGTTAGAGTGAAGTGCCCATTAATGTTATTAGTGACATGTGGTTTTCCTGCTATGGCAACTCAAAATGTCCACAGTGAGACAATTTTTAAGTTTTGAGTTTGAATTCAGGAGCTTGGTTGAACCATACTGAGGCGCAGCGTGTTCCTGCATAGCTTCACATGCCGGTTTATCTTGTCCTCAGCCTCTCTCTCTTCCTCCCTCGTCTTCTCTCCTATCACGTCCTGCTCTCTGCCTCCTCTCCCCTTCCCACTGAGTGACCCCTGACTGGACTGTTTAGTAGACGTGTCTCAAACTCGAGGCCCCCGGGGTGCCAAATCCGGCCCCTCGCAAATTTTGATCTGGCCTATATATCAATTTAGGTTCACAATGAATTTTGGCCCGCTTAGTTGTGCGCCAAACCAAAAAGACAGGGACGTGTTTTTCACACTGTAATTACGCCACACTCAAAGCAGATTTAAGCACATTTGACGACTTTGAGATGCAGAGATTCCCCCAGAAGCAGAGAGTTTTCATATTCGGGCTGTGACACAGTTTGCTGGGGGTCGGCTGTGTGGTAGCCTGCTATTAAAATTGAAATCATTGTTTTGCTTGATGACTAAGAAACTTCTTTGCTGACTTTTTTAGGGATTTATTTTGACCAAACTGTAAGTGAGAAGACCATATGAGACGTGCAGTAATACAGTCAAAGATATTACACTTTTTCGGTTGAATAAAAGCATGTGAATAAACTCTACATCTCTGGCCCTTGATGTGATTCTCATTTCCAGTGTGGCTATTAGTGAAATTGAGTTTGACACCCCTGGTTTAGTGCATTCAGTTAAAAAATGCTGGCGCACGTACAAAAAAAAAAAATACTTTGGCTAAGTGCATGATGTCAGTTTCCCTGACTGTTTGTCTGTTTGTTTTCAGGAGCTGTCGAGCTGCGGCTGGAACAAGAAGGAGAAGCACAGCTCTGCTCCAAATGTTGTGGCCTTCACTCGCAGGTTCAACCAGGTGAGATGCATTCACAGTTATGTCACATTCAGTTCTACTTCAGGTCTCACCCAAAAGGAGAGGGGGAAAAAACAGTCCCAGTTAAAGATTTATGAGCCGTGGTCATCTAGGAATGGAGATTACAGCTACTCTTTCCATCATGTCCTCTGCTTCCATCCTCCAAGCACTAAATCCTCACCCTAGCTCTCCAAGAAGTGGTTATTATTGAAGCCCTGCTTCTCATGGCAGCGCCTAATAATCTCCATGTCTCCTCCCTGCTAGTCATACACACCATGGATAGTCCCTAGGTGAATTTTGTCCTCAGCTGGTTCTTGGTTCTGGCATTTATGAAGTTATTAATGTGCTCCCGCATGTTTTTGCAGCATGTGTTTCCAAATGTATGCAGGAGTGTGTGGCGTGCTCCCCGAGTGCCCTGTGAAGTCATCAACAGGAAGTTGAGGGTAATGATGTAAGGGGCAGCCGTGCCCTTTAATCCCCTTCCAGTCTTATTGCCAGGCTCCTTTAAGACCCACTTTACTGCCCTCCAGTAAAAATATGAGATGATCTAACAAGAATGTGTTGCTGTGGAAACTTCACCTCGTATAGCAGATCCCAAACGGTGATTCAAGATGTTAGCTGCACACATTTCAGCTGCTGGGAGCCAAGGAAATAATGGGACTTGGATTGGGAGGGCAGAGAGTCCCAGAAAGCTCCTTAGAATGAGCTGAAGCCATATTCCTCTTCCTTCAGTCCTTGTTTTGTTGGCATTGCGCTCTGGGAGCAAAAGAGAACTGGCCAGTCTATTTAGCTGGAGGCAAGGAGAGACTAATTCTGAACCCATTATGATCACTGCACAATAATCTGTCTTGTTGGGTTTTGGGCAGAGACGAATCAGCAACTTGCTTACAGTAGTCAAAAAGTAACCAGAAATCATTACAGCAGTAATACAGAATCAGTGGTGACTATAGCCAAATGGGAATAGACTACATTCTCACCAGAAGGATAGACCGGCCGATTACTTCAACAACTTCATCTAACTATAAATGCAGTTCAATCAGGTGCGGCTGACGCTCAACTAGGGATTCGGCCCTCACACATCCAGGTAGCGATGTGGCCCGGGTGGGAGGAGCAGGGTAAATGCTACATCAGATCTGCTAGACGTGTCGACGTAGTTGGGTTTAGCCATGATGAGTGGGGATTGGTTAGGCTTAGGGTAAGAATAACAGGGTAGGGCGCCCAGATAGTTCAGTTGGTAGAGCGGGTGCCCATATATAGAGGTTTACGCCTCGAACGCAGCAGGTCCGGGTTCGACTCCGACCTGTGGCCCTTTGCTGCATGTCCTTCCCCCTCTCTTCTCCCCTTTCATGTCTTCAGCTGTCCCATCACATTAAAGGCCTAAAACGCCCCAAAAATAACAATAATAATAATAAAAAAAGAATAACCGGGTAAGCCAATCGGAGGCAGAATAAGGCAAAAATAAGGTGGGCCACGAGGCGCGTCCCGTGACGTCGACCTGTCTAGCGGATCCAATCTAGCATCTACAGAGGAGCAGGGAGCCTGGCTCAGCCTGCTGGGGAAGTCGCTACGTCACCTCATAAAGTGAAATGTTAATGCCATGGGACCCTTTTTAAAGACCGAAAATCCACGTGTAAGGGGGCAGGTTGAGGTGGTGGATGGGTCAAACAACACAGGACTTTAACCCCAGGAGACCTGGGCTTCGTAGCAGAGCCAGTGAACCGCAATCAATGAGCCCCCATCTGGGAGGCAGCAACTCCCTGCACCTGCTGCTGTACTGAGCATGCTGGAGACACACACACATGCACACACAGATATCCCTCAATTTATAGTTAGATTATGCAGTCAGATAAGAGCAAATGATTGACATGACTTATTCTCAAATAGGCATCGGCTTCATGTCTGAAGTGCAATTGTAAACGTTTATTCTTAACACAGGTCTGTAAATTTAATTTCTACCATTGAACAAGCGTAAGCATATTAGAGATCTGATCGCCTCAAATCAGTCAGTCAGCTGTAGTCGCCGTCATTTTTGGCCAGATCTTCAGCCCCGTCCCTTCCCTTCCTAACCTCAGGCCGTTAAATGAGTGGATCCCCAGCTATGAGCGTTGTGGCTGGATCTGTCTTCCACTTATTTATGATTATTGAAGCGCTGAGGCCTCGCAGCTCCATCTGGAGGCCTCGATGCGCTCATAAACACCCCAAAAGACACAACCTTTTGCTTCAGGACATAGTATGAGCTTTATTGAGACAGGTCTAACCCATGTATCCCCAAAAAAACCCCGCTCAGTCGCACATGAACACTTGTGAACGCACTTATGTAGAACACTGCCATCCTGAGTGATCTCACCGCTGTGCAGTTTTCAGGGGCCGAGGCTTAGGAGGACACCGGCTCCGTAATGAGCCGGGGGTTTAGCGAATTGGACAGACGAGCTTTGTCCAGATTGACCTCAGTTATCAAGTTAGATCACTGAGGAAACTAGATGTGAAGCGGCAGCATGTCTTGCTCCCAGATTGGAATCACGTTTTACAGGCAACGGAAACTCCTGTCTACTGTAAACTGAAGGGGAAAAGAGAAGTTTTGTTTTTTTTGTTGCTGTTATCTAGCGATCACATGAGGTCACTGTCTCAAGGCAGGAGATGCAAATTAAAGTAGAAGCCAATGGAAGTCAGGAAGGCCACCATCTCTGTATCCTCTGTCTACTCTCATCACTCCCTCATCTTGTTTATAGACTTCTTCATGAAATGGTGAAAATGAAACCCATGTGGCTGTTTCCTGGGGATAGAATACCTGAGTAGATTGAGCGTGTGTGTGCATCATGTGTTTATAAGAGAAGACAGGGAGAGAGCTCCTCACCTCTTCCCTGAAACAAAAACAAGTCATGGGGCTGTTTCCAGGGGAGGGGGTGAAGCAGGCAAAACCAGCTGTAGGATTGAATTAGTGGACATCAAGAATGTTGAAAAGCATGGCAAAGCAGACACACACCCACACTTAATTTATAGACGCGCACAGTGAGCACACCTAGCGGCCTTTGGCGTGAATAAAGGAATGTTGACCACGCTGGCAAAGTCAATTAATCAAGCGCATACTGAAGTCTTAACAGGAGAGAAGAACTGGCGTGGAGAGAGAACAATTCCGAAAGTCTGCGTTTTAGAAGAAGGAAAAAGTAGAGCTGGTCAGTCTGCCTGGGACGCTCTTATCAGAACACTATGTGCAGACAGCTGTGGGGCTTTGAAAGCCCTTAGAGCCCTGCAGCGCTGAAACTAACTCCCCTCCCATTACTTCCTTTCTTCCCTTGCTCTTCTCCTTTTCCTCTTTCCATTCCCCCTCTCCCCAGAGCTTTAACACTGATTGATTCACTGACGTGTGTGTGTGTGTGTGTTGTGTGTTGTGTGTGATCAGAGCTTTGGCTTACCAAAGTTCTCCCCAAAGAGACAGATTTCCGACGTCACTCACGGCCTGGCCAAGTACTCTGAACACACACACACTCGTCCTCCTTTCTCGGTTGACATATTAGGAGTTATGGTGTGTAGCTGTTGTGTAATCAGTTGGAGTCAGTCGGATTTTCCTCTGAAACTCTTGTTTTTTTTCCTCGAGCTAAACCTTAATCGACTCTAATGGAGCGTTCCTGTTAGCAGTCTGCCCTGTGCCCTCCCGCTCGGCTTTGTACTGCTTTGAGCCCAGAGTTGCCGTGGCTGTCTGCAGGCCTTGGCTCTGGACTCCGAGACTGGAGGTTTAACAAGACGCCCTGTTTTTCTTTGTACACACCTGAAATCCTCATTGCGCTTTGGAGAGTGTCACGCATGAAAGATAAAGTTTTCTGTGTCATCAGCATCCTGGGGTCTGTTTTTGGGGGAGTTTGTGAGAGTTGCTTGGCGCCGTAATCTATGTTGGTGTGCATTTTTTTTTTTTTTTCTTTTCTAGACGAGTTTCTGGGTGGTACGAGAGATCCTCCATGCGCAGACGCTGAAGATCCGCGCTGAGGTGCTGAGCCTGTACATTCGCACTGCCAAGGTACACACATCCGCGCGTAACATGGCATTGTTGTTCTGACCTTTTTCTGAATGTTTGCATTGTAAATCCAACTTAATGTATCCTCTTTCAACTTTTTTGATAGAAACTATGTGACATGAACAACCTCCATGCGGTCATGGCTGTCGTGTCAGCGTTACAAAGTGCCCCCATCTTCAGGCTTACCAAAACGTGGGCGGTGAGTATATTTACCTTAGTTTGAACGGCAAGTCTGGTTTATAAGTAGGGTGCTGTCAATAAACGGGGATGTCACGCAGATCTTTACCAAAACACTGGACACATAAACAAAGGCTAATAAAAACTAGCACACAAGTTACATGACAAGATGAGAATGGAAGAGTTCAGGAAAAATAAATAAACGGTTGAGAAAACTATAAGTTCACCCCTTTCCATGAGATGAAATGATAATTTAACGAACATAAACCTCAACCAAGGAATGGTTGAGTCCTTTTTTGGGGCGGGGGGGTGGCAGTGTCCTATTCTGTCATAACTTGGTGCGGTCAGTCCGTCCTTTACTGACACACCCAGCACCTTCATACAGATTTCAGCAGATTTAGAGCGGGAACATTTTAAACACATTATTCATATTCATTTTCTTTCTTTCATTTTTATGAAGGATATTATGTATCAGTATCCATTTTAAAAGTGTGTGAGGGATTCTGATCTGTTTCAGTGTTCTCATTGGGGATGTAGAGCTTACATAATGGCATGATGATGCTCTGATGTAATGGTGGAAATTTCTTTTACCCGGCTCCACAAAACCACAGGAGATTCTTTTAGCCAGTCAGCAAATGCCGTTGCTGGCTCACCTGCTTCTTAGAAAACAGAAGGATGGACGGACACACACGCACACGTGCACGTTCTCTGCACGTATCATTAGTACGCTCTGCCATTGTCACAACTTTTTTAAATTTCCTGTGACAGCAGATCAGCTGCACTGTGGTCGGATGAGTTACCACCGCTGCTGCTGCTGCTGCTGCTGCTGCTGCTGCTGCTGCTGCTGCTGCTGCTGCTGCTGCTGCTGCTTTGGTCCACTAGCTGACTACTCTGCAGTGCAGCTCTCTCTTACCAGTGGACAAACAGACACAGACACACACACACACACAAGCTTGCAAACAGCCTGTCTCTATCTGGAAAGCTGCATGCTTCTGTGCTCTGGCATTGTGGCTAGTTCAATAAAACAAGCAACCAGAGAGTTAGCGTTGGCTAGAGAGTAATGGGTCTTGCCCTTAGTTTTTCTTTTCTAGTTTTGTGTAAAGGGTTACTGAAAATTGTGGATGTTGAAAAGAAACCCTTGTTGGTTTTGTCACAAGATGGCCAGTTAGTAATCAGCCACACAGTGACCGCTCTATCAGTCAAATCTCCAAATGCATTACTCTGCTCCATTTCTGATTCTTTTCTGTTTTGCTCCTGTTAACTGTTGTTACAGCCATTTGATGCATGTCAGATTTCAGTTATTAGTACGTGCAGCTGAGTAAAGACGACTTAAAGCGCCCATATTATGCTCATTTTCTGGTTCATAATTGTATTTAGAGGTTGTACCAGGATAGGTTTACATGGTTTAATTTTCAAAAAAACACCATGTTTTTGTTGTATTGCACATTGCTGCAGCTCCTCTTTTCACCCTTTGTGTTGAGGTCTCCGTTTTAGCTACAGAGTGAGACATCAATTCAATTTTATTTATAGTATCAAATCATAACAGAGTTATCTCGAGACACTTTACAGATAGAGTAGGTCTAGACCACACTCTATAAATTCCAAAACCCCAACAATTACAGTAATTCCCTCAAGAGCAAGCATTAGCAGTGGCTATTGCGACAGTGGCGAGGAAAAACTCCCTTTTAGGAAGAAACCTCGGCAGACCCAGACTCTTGGTAGGCGGTGTCCGACGGGCCGGTTGGGGGTGTGATGAACAGTGGCACATCATAGTCACATTACATCACACTTCTGTACCATCTTTGTTGCGCAGTAGCTAGGTAAGGGTCACATCAGCTAGTCAGGTCAGTTACAAGGCAGGATTAGCCGGGAGATGAGGGGACAGTGGTGGCCTAAAGGTTAGAGAAGCGAGCTTGTGACCGGGAGGTCGTAGGTTCAATCCCCAGATCGGGGTGGGGAAAGTGAAAGAACGGCGCTTTGTCCCTCCCTCATTACCACCACTGAGGTGCCCTTGAGCAAGGCCCTTAACCTCCAACCGCTCCAGAACTGAACGGGCCAGCAGATCAGACTGGGGTTGTAGTGGGCAGCTTCCAGGTATGAATGTGGAACTGTGTGAATGTGACAGGTCGTTGTTGCAAAGGAGAAGTTGTATCTCAATCGACGTACCTGGATAAATAAAGGTTAAATAAAATAAAAAAGAGGTCTTCTAAACAAGGGCACGCTTCCAACTTTGCGTGGAATACCTGCAGACGAGGGACATGTAAGTAGTTCTTTTGTAGATTATGGTGAACTTGTGTGTGTTGTAGCAGTGTTTTGCCATTGAGAACGAGATAGCATTAAATAGAAATAAACTAGCTATCTTAGAGACACAAAATAACACCCCAAATCCCAGAAAAAAATGTTTTGTTTAAACTGTGTCACTGTATTTCTCCTATCCTGTACTGTATGTATGTGTCGCTAACATTATAGCCGTTTATTTCTATTTAATGCTCTCATTCTCTCTTTTTCGTTCCCTCTCTCCCTCACAGTTACTGAGTCGGAAGGACAAGGCAACATTTGATCGCCTCGACTACCTGATGTCCAAAGAAGACAACTATAAACGTCTGAGAGACTTCATAAGCAGCCAGAGCATGGTCTCCTGTATACCATACCTAGGTAACAGACACAAACATACACGATACTAGGGCTGCAGCTATCGATTATTTTAGTAATCGAATATTCTACCGATTATTCCATCGATTAATCGAGTAATCGGATAAGAAATACTTAGTAAGAAATACTTAGTAAACAGCAATAGTAAATATTTATTATTGCTGTTTACTAAAAAAAAAGGAAACCCGTCGCTTGTGTATATATACAAAAGACTGGTTTCCTTTTTTAGAAAAAGCAACATTTTTTTATTGCCAAATTCCAAGACCCTTAAAAAGAAATACATTACAATAGTACATTTTTGGTGGCCCAATTCCCCTTATTGCCTCTGGCTCTTTGCACTGGATATGCAAAAGAGCTGTTCACTGACCAGAGGGTTTACAGCAGGGCTATTCAACTACACTGTTCTGGGGGACACATTTTCAGAAGCCTAATACACCGTGAGGAGCATAGATATATCTATGGTGAGGAGAAAGAATAAAGAATGCATGATGACGTCATTCACGTGCATATTAAGTAGCCATGCTGGGGGGAGGAGGCGGTTTGTCTCCGGCAGCAGCTACATTTCCAAAGATTAGAAGCAAACTAATAAAAAGTTACACTACAAACCGACAGCTTTCGTTTTAGCTTGGTAAAACATCGCTATTAGCAGAGTAGCATGTTGTAGGCTAGTTGTGTAAAACATCGCTATTAGCAAAATAGCATGCTGCAGGCTAGTTGTGTAAACAGTGCGGTGGACGAGAGCAGCAGACGTTACCTACCTCGTGTCGGGTTGGCTCCGTGGAATGGATGAGTACACTGGAGGTTTGTTACAGAGGTGATGTAGCAGCATGTTTGCAGCTTAAAATGATCCCAAACTTTCTTTCGTTTTCTCTAGCCTGTCTCTCCCTTTTAGACCCTCGCTATTTTCGTCTTCCTTCATTTGTAATCTGGGTCGTCAGTCTTGTGTCCGCAGAAGCGCAAACCTCTTGTGCGCTAGTAATAATCCTCCGTGCGGAAACACAGTGAGCCGTACAACCTTAATTACATTGATTTAACGAAGCTTCGAGGCAAAGAATTTTGCTTCGAGGATTTTTTGTAATCGAATTATTCGAGTTATTCGAAGAATCGTTGCAGCCCTACACGATACATGATCTTTGAAGGATGCACTAAGATGCCTTACTTTCAGCTTCTTATCTTTATTTGCTATTTACGGGCCAAAGGCTAATCAGGAAACAAACTGCCTCTGCATGTGTGTCTGGAAATGTTATCTCATGGATTATTAAGCGCCACCGTCATCAGGCATGGTCGTAGGGCTGTGCAATTAATCAAAATGTAATCGCGATTATGATTTCGGCTCCCAGAGATCACAAAAACAGAATAATCGAGAAAAATTATATTTAGCTCATTACGTTTTGCAAGTAAACTCTTATTTTCTCTTGTGTTCTGAATGAAAAAATAAAGTTTAAATAGGAAAAGTATTAAGGCAAATTTCACAGCTGTATGTGTTTTTTACTGTTGATTTAACTTTTTCCACTGTTTTTTTAAGTTCAATAATTGCAACATCTTTCCAGAAGTCAACGAGCAATCGTGTTAAATTATCGTGATTTCAATATTGACCAAAATAATCGTGATTTATATATTTTATATCGAGCAGCCCTACATTCACGTTTTATTGACTGTTGTTCCTCTTTTTTTTCTGTCCTCTCAGTACTTCTTTCAATAAGCCGCTTGTTACCCCTGTAGCTTCTAAATTTGTACGCTGTCATTCTTTTTCCTGGGTTTTCATTTTGCTCTGTATCTTGGAGTAGAGAAATGTCTAACATAAATTTGCTGCTCTGTTGTGAAACATCTCGAAGTAGCTGGAACAAACACACAAATCAGCGAGTAGAAAGAAGATATATTTCTCCGTCCTTTCCTTAAATACTAATATCTTTCTTACGGCTCCACAGTATGACAGCACACATGAATCCCCGATGAGTTTTGCAAGGAAAATACTCCTCGTGATGTAAGAGTGGATATGTGTGTGTGTGTATATGTGTATGGTTTTTATTGCTGTAATGTTTGTTCTTGTTTTGACGTGATGATGACTTTGATGTTTTTTTACGGCCACGGTTGTTTCTGGTACCGTCAGGCTCGTATCATAGCTGCTGCTACAAACAAACGTGTGCACGAGCCCAAACAGAGAGCTCAAGGGTCTGTTTGTCGTTAAAGGAACTTTTAACCACTCAATTTTCCCCATCGCGCTCCGTCACCCGAAGTCTGGAAGCAATAGCAGACCATGAGACAAATGCAAAGCTAATGCTGTGAAACGGCACACACACTTGCCAGTTTAGCTGGATGTCCTCATTGTGTGTGTGTGTGTGTGTGTGTGTGTGTGTAAGAAAGGAAGACTTTCGTTTGGTAAGCGTTTCAGTGATGTGTGACGAGTTGGTCGTTTTTCGGGTGGAGTGTCTTTGTGTTGAACTGTTGTACTTTTGAGTGGGACGGTGTTTCCTTCCAGTCTGAGCCTGTCAGTGATGCGTGTTTCCGTGTGATGTGTGACCAGCTGGCTGCCCTCTGGGGCTGGATTGAGCCAAGTTGGCACACAGGAGGGAAATCGCCACTCTCTTGTTCTCGAACGCTCTCCTCCATCATAAATCCACCAAATCCCTCTGAAGGGAAAGTGGGAGTGAGTGAGCGGCAGACTGGAAGCGCGTGTGTGTGTGTGTGTGTGTGTGTGTGTGTGTGTGTGTGTGTGTGTGTGTGTGTGTGTGTGTGTGTGTGTGTGTGTGTGTGTGTGTGTGTGTGTGTGTGTGTGTGTGTGTGTGTGTTGGGGGGTTCCTGCTGATGTGTGATGATTACCTCTCTGGTCACTAAACAAAGAACCTGTTGAAGCTCAAATGAAAGTCCCAACCCACAGCAGAGGGCTTAAATTACTATGCATGTTTTTTGTAAGTGCTAAATACACCACACAAGGGTTAACTTCTACAAAGTGTATTGGTGTACTTGTGCCACTTTTGTAACTTCCTATCATGTTTCTGTCTTCACTCCTTTTGCATCTTTGTAGGTGTGATGCTTATCTGGTGATAACGAGGCTGGAGAAAGAGCCCTGTGTGTCTGCTGTGTAGTCCCCAAGGTTTGGTTTTTCCACAGTGCTACATTTGTTTGTGTGTGTGTGTGTGTGTGTGCGTGCGTGCGTGAACTATGACCGGCTATTAGGCTTGGCAGACACAGCCCCCGCCTGTCTGCGCTCACCACAGGGCCAGCCTGTTAAATGCTCAGATGAGCTTGTCCCTGTTCTCTGGCCAATCATGCTAAGGACAAAGAGCCTACAGAAATGTATGGCTCCACTGTGACAAAACGAACACACTTTAAAATGTTTGCCCAACGTGTTACGCTTTCACCTTCACGTCCACACCGGCCACGTAGCAAAAGCAGCACAACAGCAGTAGCTGTAGTCCTCCGTCGTCATGCACACTGACTTGGTTCAGCGACGTACTGCTGTGCACTCTAGTGTTTTGACAGTGCTCACAGCCCAATAGATAATCTTGTAGTTAGATTTGTGAGATAAAACATTGATTTAAGGCCTAAAAAGATGCTTTGGATTGCAGTTGGCACAGTTGCAGTGGTTCTATCTGTTCTGTTGGACAGAATAGTAAAAAAAAAAAGAATGCAGCTGAAATATGTCGTGTAAACCGGGGTGTTACCATTACACTTCACTGAATAGTGTTTCTTTAGTGTTGGGATCCTGTAGTTGCGATTTGGTGTCTTGTCAGTGGATAAATACTGTACATAGGACCAGAAAGCAGCACAAAGGCCCTTGACTCCCTTCTGCTCCAGCATGCTGTTGCTGTAGTTGTTGGTGCAGCAACATTGTGTGAAATAATCAATGTGGTGATAAGTACCAGGGGTAACGTGTCAGATCAGAAAACCATCCAACTGAGAGGTTCATATACCTATGGATTCCTGATATAGGAGGTAGTACAGCCAGGTCTGGCCTGGGCTGTTGGACTGTCATGGATACACAGTATTTAAGATGACTAACGGCAAGCCTGCCTG